>NC_090729.1:155391284-155396284 GCF_036898095.1 Palaemon carinicauda
GTACCTGTCCCGGCTGCCGGCCTATGAGGCAGACAGCCGGGCAGGTGTAGTCTTCTGGTTCTTTTGCTGCGGCTGGCATCGGTCTTGTACCTTTGCCGGCCGGCTTATGTCAGTCCTTGTCTGCCGGTCACCAAGAGTGTGGCCGGCAGCTAGGTACCTACCTTGTGTAGTTACTGGCCGGCAGTCATTGCCGGCCAACAATGGCTGTTGCTGGCCGGCAGCTACTGCCGCCGGCACAGGCATTTGAACCAGAAGGCTGCCGCCCTATAGCTGTTATGTAGATATACTTTAAAGCTAATTGTGGTGTGTGCCGGCCGGCAAAGGCAGGCCGGCACACATCCTCCATATACTGTACTAGTATTCTTCTGTATAGCATATACAGTAAGAAGAAAACTATAGTAAAAGTTTAGGTACAGCACTGTATCTTCTAACACTATTGTGTTTTCTTGCACAGCCCTTTGCTGTTGCCCTCAGACAGGAAGCAGAGTCTTCCCGTCTATTATCCAGGATTTTTAAAATCATTGCCTAGGTGTGAAGCTCCACCTGTTTCCTCTGGAAACCTTGCATTGGTTACTCTAGTAGAGATAAACCAATTTTGATTTTATTATCTGGAAAGCTGCAACAATGGGTTGTGAGGAAACACAAGTGTGTGTCTTTCCTTTATGAATTGTTATGCTATACTATGCATATCCAGTGATACATAGTTCACTTGATACTCATGGAAATTTTTCTCTTTACAGGAGGACCCCTCCGAAGTGCGGAAATGTTTTCTGCAATGTCCGTAGCAGGAACCTCTGCGGACATGAGTGTTGTAGGAGACACGCAGCATGCGCTGTCTCCAAGGATGATCTCCAGTATTGGGACCCTCAGGTATGTACTGTATGCACTAACCTGATTACTGAGGCTTTTGATTCCCCTAGAACGGCGGAATCAAGGGATATAGCTAGGGAAAAGCTCCGTACTTGGGTAAGGGGGCTTCAAGAAGAACACCTCTGGCCCTTATCTTCCTAGTGAGAAGATGAGGGCGTATCTTTTTCCCCAGGCATCAGCTGAAGCAGTGATTCCCCAGCCTCAAGAGGAGATCCCCCAAGACCTAGTCCAGGTGGACGAGGAAGTCGCAGATGCGATGCAAGACATCCAGTTGTGTGACAGGATGTCTGATGTGGACGAAGGTTTGGAAGAAGACCTCCTGGCAGAAGGTCAGGATCAAGTTCAAAACCCCGGATGTCGCAGAGGATGGGGTCGACGAGGTGTCGGCTACTCCGGTTCAGATGCCGGAGCCCATCCCCTCAACATCCGCTGGTTCTCCCAGTAGAACTGGGACAGGCCCTCTCTTCGATTGTTGGAATGATCCAACAAATGCAGAAGGAGAATCAGGAGAAGGCGGCTGCAATGGAACTGCGTATGCAGTCCCTAGCAGAATCACATGGGCCCCGGAAAAGGCTCAATGTGAAAGACCTTCCCATATGCTCAGATGCTAACCCATGGAGGTATGCTGAGCACATGCCAATGACGACTGGTAAGATCGTCATTTCGGATAAGCTGGGTTCAGTTCTCCTAGAGGAGGTAGAATTCTGGCCCAGCAAGGCATCATATCCGGACTGCTATGTCCGGCTGAGAAAAGAACCAGCTTCAAGGGAGGAGACAGAGCCGAAAGAGGTCATTATTATGGACCATGCTAAGGCTCAAGCCCTACTTTCATCCTCGATGAAAGAGAGGGGCTTCTCGAATTCGAAGGTAGCAGCATTGAGCAAGAAGCTCCCTTCTTTTGTGTCCTCTTCTGATAGAGCCTTCCCCTTTTTACAAAAAGGGTTTGCGGCTGTCCTAAAGGCAATCGAGGCCGGCAAGCCTTGCCCCTCCCTGGAGGAGTGTAAACCCTTGTCGCTGGCTCTGCCTATGGACCACAAGGACTGGAAGGATGTCCATCTGACATTCTCAGTGGGAAAGTTGGAGGCTGATATTGCCGGACGGCAATTCGGCGAGGACCTCCCCAAGTTGTCCGAATTTCTTTTACGAAGAGAGTTCGAGACAAAAGAAAGACTGGCTGCCTCAATGTCTCATCAGACTACTCTTGAGACGATGGCAAGTGACCCTAAGGTCCATGAATGTTCATGGTTGTGGCTAAGTCTCACCTAGCCACAGTGACGAAGGACCTTTATGGCTTCGTCAAGGCAAGGAGAGCTTGCAGGGAGTTCGTGTTCACCGGGGCTTCGGTGAGACACGAGCCAAGGAAGTTAATATCTCCAACATTTGGGGAAAAGACCTTTTTCCCTACCGATGTGGTCAAAGAGGTTGTTGATAAGGCCGCCGTGGAGAATAGAAATCTTCTCCAGAAGTGGGGCCTGGCTATCAAAAGAAAATCTTCCCACGGATGAGGGTCCTCAACCAAAGAGGAAGAATATGAGGACTAGGCTACCGTCTCGGCCAGCCAAGCCTTATAGACAGCAACGCAACTGCAATTGCCTTTGCCTCCAGTGCCCCAGATGGTGGCACAAACCCCGACTACTTTTCAGTGGGTACCCCAGGCTGTGCCAGGTCAGTCAACCACATTCACCCCAACGTTCGAAGGACAAGTCTTCTTCCTTTCGTGCAAAGCCTAGAGGAGCAGCCAGAGGCTCGTCTAGGCGCCCCTCAAGGGGAAGGGGATTCAGAGGTGGTCGTGGTCAGGGAGGCAAGGACCTCAGGACGGCAGTCCAAGTGAAACGATACCGGTAGGAGGGAGACTAATGAAATTTTGGGATCGCTGGACCTTCGATCCCTGGGCCCAAAGCCTACTCAAGAATGGACTGGGTTGGAGCTGGTACAGCACTCCACCCCCATGCCTTCGGTTTTTTCCAACACTCCACCCCCATTTTGGAGGAGTACGTTCAAGAACTGTTGGAGAAAAATGTGATCCGAAAGGTGAAGTCCATCAAATTCCAAGGGAGGCTGTTTTGTGTTCCCAGAAAGACTCGGAAAAGCTCAGAGTCATTCTGGACTTGTCACCACTCAACAAGTTCATAGTGAATTGCAAATTCAAGATGCTAACACTGCAACACATAAGGACCTTACTGCCCAAGAGGGCATACTCAGTCTCTATAGACTTGTCAGACGCCTATTGGCACATCCCAATCAGCCGTCGACTCTCCCCCTACGTAGGGTTCAGGCTACAACGGAAACTGTACGCCTTCAGAGCCATGCCATTCGGGCTAAACATAGCCCCAAGGATTTTCACGAAGCTTGCGAGCGCAGCTCTCAAACAATTACGCCTAAAGGGAATTCAGGTAGTAGCCTACCTGGACGACTGGCTGGTGTGGGCAGCATCCGAGACCGAATGCTTACAAGCTTCCAGTCAGGTGATCCAGTTCCTAGAGTACCTAGGCTTCAAGATCAACAAGAAAAAGTCTCGACTTTCTCCATCCCAAAAGTTCCAGTGGCTGGGAATCCACTGGGACCTTTTGTCACACAGTTTCTCCATCCCAATGAAGAAAAGGAAGGAGATAGCGGGGCTCTGTCAAGAGACTTCTAGATTCCAAAAGGATATCAAGACGCGAACAGGAGAGGGTACTAGGCTCTCTCCAGTTTGCTTCAAGTGACAGACCCAGTGCTAAGAGCACAGCTAAAGGATGCAAACCGGAGTTTGGAGAAGGTATGCATCAAACGCGCGAAGAGACCTGAGAAGACCAGTGCCGCCTCGGCTACGTACTCTTCTCAGACCTTGGTCCCAAGCCAGACATCTAAAGAAGTCGGTTCTTCTTCAGCCACCTCCCCCGTCGATGACGATTCACTCAGAAGCCTCAAAGGAGGGATGGGGAGGTCACTCTCATCGGAAAAAAGTCCAGGGGGACTTGGTCCAAGCTATTCAGGACCTTTCATATAAACTTTCTAGAAGCTATGGCAGTGCTCCTTACCTTAAAGAAAGTCTCCCCGCGTCACTCGATCCACATAAGATTGGTGACAGACAGCGAGGTGGTTGTGGATGCTTGAATCGACAAGGGTCGAGGTCACCACCTCTCAACCAAGTGATGTTAGCCATTTTCTGATTGGCAGAAAAAGAAGAAGTGGTACCTGTCGGCAGTTCACCTTCAAGGAGTCCGCAATGTGACAGCGGACGCTCTATCCAGGTTCACAACCGATAGAGTCGGAATGGTCCTTAGACGCAGGATCATTTTCCTTCATTCTGAATCAAGTCCCAGAACTGCAAATAGACCTCTTTGCGACGAAAGACAACAAGAAGTTGCCCCTGTACGTGTCCCCGTACGAGGACCCCTTAGCGGAAGCAGTGGACGCAATGTCCCTCGACTGGAACAGGTGGTCCAGGATTTATCTGTTCCCTCCTCACAACCTTCTGTTGAGGGTCCTCAACAAACTGAGATCCTTCAAGGGAGGTAGCGGCAATAGTGGCCCACAAGTGGGCGAACAGTATGTGGTTCCCCTTGGCGTTGGAACTACAGATGAAGTTCGTGCCGCTACCACATCCAGTTCTGACCCAGCGAGTCCAGAAGTCGACTGTCTGCGCTTCATTACAGAAAACCCAGACCCTGCAGCTCATGATTTTCTCGCCCTAGCGGTGAGAAAGCGTTTCGGAATTTCGAGAGCTAGCATAGACTTCCTAGAGGAATACAAGTGCAAATCGACTAGAAGGCAATATGAGTCATCTTGGAGAAAGTGGGTGGCCTTTGTAAAGGCAAAGAATCCGCAGGAGATCTCAACAGACTTCTGCTTATCTTTCTTCATCCACCTCCATGGCCAAGGATTGGCAGCTAACACGATTTCAGTATGTAAATCGGCTTTGATGAGACCCATTTTATTTGCCTTCCAGATCGACCTAGGTAACGAGATCTTTAATAAAGTTCTGAAAGCCTGCGCTAGGCTCAGACCCTCAGCACCTCCAAAGCCCATTTCATGGTCTTTAGACAAAGTCTTCATTTCGCCTCCCTGTTGAGCAATGAAGAATGTGCGTTAAAGGATTTAACGCAAAAAAGTTATTTTCCTATTTGCACTCGCGTCCGGGGCCAGGG
>NC_090729.1:155403784-155413784 GCF_036898095.1 Palaemon carinicauda
CTATCCTAATAATTAAAATAGTTAGCACTGGCGGTGTGAGAACTTTCTGAGCTTGCTGATTTGTTTATAGGTAAAATAAGAAAATCTTTCTGACAGATTAATTGATTCATATTGCTTTTTAAAAAGTATTTCATGAATAAGGACTTAATTATTGGTAAAAATTTCAAATATCTCTTTTCATAACTACTAATATTTCTAAACGTACGAATGAAAAAACTTTTTTCTATGAATAGTCGTAATTAAAAAAAAAAAAAAAAAAAAAAAAAAAAAAAAAAAAAAAAAAAAAAAAAAAAAAAACTTTTAATTTCACATATATGAATTGAGTCAACATTTTCGCTTCCTTTGCCATTCAAATTTTGGTTTGTTTTTATTAAACGGTTCATAACCGGTTATGGTAATTTCAGACGATTATTAACTTCTTTATCTACATCTTTTCCCACTTCTATGTGGGGTCGATGTTTCTGGTCAGCTTTCTCCATCTACCTCTGGCCCACACTTCATCACCGGTTAATCCCTTTGATTGAAGGTCATCCTTGATACAGTCCATCCACCTTTGCTTTGGTCTCCCTCTCCTTCTCGTTCCCTGTACCTCCATTTCCATCAGTCTCCTCCCAATAAACTTCATCTCTTCTCATGACATGATCATACCACCTCAGTCTACTTTCTTGGTTCTTATCTGATAGTTTTGTAACTCTTGTGGTACCCCTAATTACCTCATTCCGTATCTTATCTCTTCTTGTCACCCCATACATCCATCTCAACATTCTCATCTCTGCCACATACATCTTCTCTTCTGTCTTCTTTATTGTCCACGTCTCTGCTCCATACATCATTGCCGGGTTCACAACTGTCCTGTGTACTCTACCTTTCAACTTAACCCCTATTTTCCTGCCGCATAGTACTCCACGCACTATTTTCCAATTCTTCCATCCTGCTTGTATTCTGTGCTTTATTTCTGCCCCCAGATCACCATCCTCTGCAACTGTTGATCTTAAATACTTGAAATTTTCAACTCTTTCCAATCTCTCTTCTTGTAAACTAACTTCCCCATTCTCGCCATTTTTCAATCTCAAATACTCTGTCTTTTTCCTGCTGATCTTTAATCCCCTATTTTCGATTTCTTCTGTATCTACATCCTGTGAGACAGCAACAAAGAGATGGAGCTGGGGGGAGAGTGACTGCTCCCCGCACTCTAGTTTTGGGGTGTTTGAATGTGCGTGGATGTAGTACGATAGAGAGTAAAAGATGTGAAATTGGAAGTATGTTTAGGAATAAAAGGATGGATGTATTGGCCTTGTGTGAGACGAAGATAAAAGGAAAGGGTGAAGTGATGTTTGGTGAAATGTCTGGTAGAGTGTCTGGGATTGAAAGGGGAAGAGCGAGAGGGGGTGTGGCTTTATTGCTGAGTGAATGGATGACAGGTAAAGTAGTGGAATGGAAGGAGATATCATCTAGGTTAATGTGGGTAAGGGTTAGGTTGGCAAGGGAATGTTGGGCGTTTGTCAGTGCGTATGGGCCAGGTAGTGAGAAAAGTGAAGAAGAGCGGAATGAATTCTGGAATGAATTAACTAGGTGTGTAGAAGGACTGGGTAGAATGAATTATGTAGTTGTCATGGGTGATTTAAATGCTAGAGTGGGAGCTGGAGAGGTAAAGGTGTCATTGGGAAGTATGGCGTACCAGGTGAAAATGAGAGTGGTGAGAGACTGGTAGATATGTGTGTTGAGCAAGAGATGGTGATAAGTAATAGCTTTTTCAAAAAGAAAGATAAAAATAAGTATACATGGGTAAGAGTGGCAAATGGAAGAGTAGTAGAAAGGGCATTCATGGATTATGTGTTGATAACTAAAAGAATGTTTGGAAGATTGAAAGACGTGCACGTGTTTAGGGGTATGGCTAACGGTATGTCTGATAATTTTTTGGTGGAAGGAAAATTAGTTGTAGCAAAAGAGTGGGAGAATAGAGTAGGTGAAACGTAAAAGGGAGCTAGTGAGGGTTGAAGAGCTAATAAAACCGGGGGTAAAAAGTAAATGTCAGGAAAGGTTGAAATTGACATATGACGAAGTGAAAGTAAGAGAAACTGGTAATTTAGAGGAGGAGTGGAAATTAGTAAAAGAAAATTTTGTTTTGATTGCAAGTGATTTGTGTGGCAAGGAGGTTGTTGGAGGCAGCATGAGGAAGGGCAGTGAATGGTGGAATGAAGGAGTGAAGGTAAAAGTGGAAGAGAAAAAGAGAGTTTTTGAAGAATGACTGCAGAGTAATAGTGTAGAGAAGTATGAAAAATATAAAGAGAAAAATGTTGAAGTAAAGTGCAAGGTACGTGAGGCAAAGAGGGCAGCTGACCTGAGGTGGGGTCAGGGATTGGGTCATTCATATGAAGAGAATAAGAAGAAGTTTTGGAAAGAAGTGACGAGAGAAAGGAAGGCTGGCTCAAGAATTGAAGAGACAGTGAAAGATGGAAATGGGAGGGTGTTAAAAGGAGAGGAGGCAAGGAAAAGATGGGTGGAATATTTTGAAAGTTTACTGAATGTTGAGGATAATAGGGTGGCAGATATAATTGCTGTTGCAGGTGTTGAGGTGCCAGTAATGGGAGATAAGAATGAGAGAGATTAAAATAGATGAAGTGAGGAGAGCACTAGATGAAACGAGAGTAGGAAAAGCGGCGTCTGGTATGGATGGTGTGAGAGCTGAGATTTTGAAGGAAGGTGGTGTGACTGTACTTGAATAGTTGGTGAGATTGTTTAATATGTGTTTTGTGTTGTCAATGGTACCAGTAGATTGGGTTTGTGCATGTATTGTACCACTATATAAAGGTAAGGGAGATGTGCATGAGTGTTGTAATTCAAGAGGTATTAGTTTGTTAAGCGTAGTTGGAAAAGTGTATGGTAGAGTAATGATTAATAGGATCAAGGATAAAACAGAGAATGCAATCTTAGAAATACAGGGTGGTTTTAGAAGAGGTAGGGGTTGTATGAATCAGATTTTTACAGCAAGGCAGATATGCGAGAAATATTTAGCAAAAGGTAAGGAGGTGTATGTTGCGTTTATGGATCTGGAGAAAGCGTATGATAGAGTTGATAGGGAAGCAATGTGGAATGTGATGAGGTTATATGGAGTTGATGGAAAGTTGTTGCAAGCAGTGAAAAGTTTCTACAAAGGTAGTAAAGCATGTGTTAGAATAGGAAATGAAGTGAGTGATTGGTTTCCGGTGAGAGTGGGGCTGAGACAGGGATGTGTGATGTCGCCGTGGTTGTTTAACTTGTATGTTGATGAAGTGGTGAGAGAGGTAAATGCTCGAGTTCTTGGACGAGGATTAAAACTAGTAGAAGAGAATGACCATGAATGGGAGGTAAATCAGTTGTTGTTTGCGGATGATACTGTGCTGGTTGTAGACACAAAAGAGAAGCTTGGCCGTTTAGTGACAGAATTTGGAAGAGTGTGTGATAGAAGGAAGTTGAGAGTTAATGTGGGTAAGAGTAAGGTTAAGAGATGTACGAGAAGGGAAGGTGGTGCAAGGTTGAATGTCATGTTGAATGGAGAGTTACTTGAGGAAGTGGATCAGTTTAAGTATTTGGGGTCTGTTGTTGCAGCAAATGGTGGAGTGGAAGCAGATGTACGTCAGAGAGTGAATGAAAGTTGCAAAGTGTTGGGGGCAGTTAAGGGAGAAGTAAAAAATAGAGGGTTGGGCATGAATGTAAAAAGAGTTCTATATGAGAAAGTGATTGTACCAACTGTGATGTATGGATCGGAGTTGTGGGGGAATGAAAGTGACGGAGAGACAGACATTGAATGTGTTTGAGATGAAGTGTCTAAGGAGTATGGCTGGTGTATCTCGAGTAGATAGGGTTATGAGCGAAGTGGTGAGAGTAAGAACGGGTGTAAGAAATGAGTTAGCAGCTAGAGTGGATATGAATGTGTTGAGGTAGTTTGGCCATGTTGAGAGAGTGGAAAATGGCTGTCTGCTAAAGAAGGTGATGAATGCAAAAGTTGATAGGAGAAGTACAAGAGGAAGGCCAAGGTTTGGGTGGATGGATGGAGAGAAGAAAGCTCTGGGTGATAGGAGGATAGATGTGAGAGAGGCAAGAGAGCGTGCTAGAAATGGGAATGAATGGCGAGCGATTGTGACGCAGTTCTGGTAGGCCCTGCTGCTGCCTCCGATGCCTTATATGACTGCGGAGGTAGCAGCAGTAGGGGATTCAGCATTATGAAGCTTCATCTCTGGTGGATAATGTGGGAGGTTGGGCTGTGGCACCCTAGCAGTACCAGCTGAACTCGGTTGAGTCCCTTGTTAGGCTGGAGGAACGTAGAGAGTAGAGGTCCCCTTTTTTGTTTAGTTTCATTTGTTGATGTCGGCTACCCCCCAAAATTGGGGGAAGTGCCTTGGTATATGTATGTATGTACTCCTCCAGTTTACTAGGAAACTTTCTGTTAGGCCTATACTGCTCTTTACATTTGCTTCTGCCCTCTCATACGTATCTTGGGTGATTCTTACATATTTCTCAAGAACTCCCTTGTCTCTCATAAATCTCCACAGCTCCTGACGTGGTACTCGATCGTATGCTTTATCCATGTCAATAAAGACCATATGTAATTCTTTCTGTTTCTCCTGATGTTTTTCTATCGTCTGCCTCAAAGCAAATATTGCTTCTACAGTCCCTCTTCTAGGCACGAATCCAAATTGTTCCTCATCAATTGTTGTTTCATCTCTGTCTCTTCTCAATGATCTTCTCCCATATTTTCAAAGTACGGCTTATCAACTTTATGCTTCTGTAGTTGCCACATTCCTGGATGTCTCCCTTCCCCTTATAGATGGGAAGGATTTGGCTTCTCCATTCCTCTGGCATCTTTTCCTGATTGAAGATCTTATGCGTCAGGTTCCACAAGATAACTATGCCTTCCTCTCCAAGACTATTCCATACCTCTATTGGTATATTATCTGGTCCGGCAGCTTTACTATTTTTCATCTTCTTTACGGCTTGTTCTACTTCTCTTCTAGTCACTCCTATGGGTTCTCTTCATTCAATAGTCCTTCAAAATAAGTTTCCCACTTTCTTTTAATTTCATTTTCTTCTGCTTGAACTATACCATTGCTATCTTTTATTTGCCTTATCTGTGTCAGGTCTTTAGATGCAGCATCTCGGGCCTTAGCAATTCATAATATGTTCTCTCTTTCTGGTGTTTCTATCTCTTTATAGACTTCATTTAATCTATCTGCCTTAGCAATGGCTACTGCTCGTCTTGATTCTTTCTTTGCTAGTTTATAGTTTTCTTTATCCTGCTCTTGTCCTGATAGATCTGCCTCCTTCTTGGCTTCTTTCTTGGTTTTTAAACGTTCTTGCACCTCATCATTCCACCACCACGATTCTTTATTATTTGGGGGTCTTCTTCCCGATTTAATATTATCCCGTTAATCTTAAACCCTAGTTGTATCTTGGCTCTTAAAGATTATATAGGGTGGAATGTTTGACAAGTGTGGAGTTTTCCATCATTACTGAGGGAAGCAGAATGTGACTGGTTCTCATGGCGGAAGAACTCCTTCAACTCGCATACTCTGCTCTATCATGGTATGAAAAGCTTGAAAAACAGTTGATAGTCTGTCTTCAGCACTTTTTGCATTGAAGAGTCAATCCTATTCATCTTGATTGACTCTTAGAAGGTGAATTTATCTTCCCATTCCAGTCCCTTCATAACTCTTAGAAACAGCCCTTGTCTTTCTAAAGGTGTGAGCCAATCAGCTCGGCGTCAGTTTGTTGAGCAATATCCTTTGCATAAAGCACATCCTTGGTCTCTACTGTCTTTTAAAGGATTGCCCATATTTTGCATTACTGGGAGAGTTTTTCTGCTTTCCCAAGGAACACTTTGTGGTTGTTTTGTTTCATCATGGTGGTTGGTGTGTTTATTAAATTAGGGCCCTCTTTGGTCCCACTTGCTGCCTCATACAGTGCAACCAATTGCCTGACTTCAGAGCCAGCCATTTTCCAGTTCCTCAGTGCTGGTGGGGCTTCAGTTATTATTATTATTATTATTATTATTATTATTATTATTGCTGGCTAAGCTATAACCTTAGTTGGAAACGCGGGATGCTATAAGCCCAGGGGCCCCAACAGGGGAAATAGCCCAGTAAGGAAAGGAAACTATTTTAAGAACAGTAACATTAAACTACTATGCATTTCAGGGCCGTGTCCAATGGATTTTCATTGATAAAATCCTACCAAAACATCGGATATGGGTCACATTTTGGAAATAGATATTTGAAGCCGCCGCCTAATTGGCGAAAATATGCAGTAATGTCTAATGTGAATAATAAAGGCACTTACCAGAGTAAATATAAGAAATTGAAAGGGCAACTTAGCTAAATTTAGACACACCCAGAGAGAGGCTAGTTGTGACGTGAACTATGACATCAGACGTAATACCCAGTAAACTTTCCATTCATAATAGTAAACACGCTCATAATAGGAGGAGGACACCAGAGCATTCATACGTCAAAGCCAATCTGTTGTACGTGACTGCTGTCTGGTAATTTCAGTGTTGTCAGGTTTATGAGGACAGAGGAAAATCTGTAAATAATAGGCCATATCATTCGGTGTATTTTTATGCAAAAAGAAAGTAAACCGTGCCCAGAGAGAAGGATCCATGTAGTACTGTCTGGCCAGTCAAACGAGCTCTTAACTCTCTAGCGGTAGTATCTTCACGGGGGGCTGGTGGATCGACTTTTATGTTATCTTTTTTAACATTTGTTTTACTTTGGTTTGTCAATTTCTTCAGAACGCGAGAGAGGGAGAACCAGCGAGGGACAGTATTTAGTGTAATGGTTGTTTGTAACGAGTAAGACTGTTAATGTTGGGAATAATCTCTCGAAGCGAGGATTATAGCATAAGACTTAAGAGCTTGAAATCATTACGTTGATATGAGTAGTAACAGAATTTATAATCATCATGACTTTCATCAAGTTATTGTTATGTAATCGCACAGTCATATGAATATCAACAACGTAAATGAATTGTGATTTCTAATGAATCGACTACGTCACATGAAAATTTGATGTGTGGTGCTTTTTATTATGGCGATATAGGGAAACTTGTGCTAATATATCATGCTTACTTGAAACTTAGAAAGGAAGTGTCGCCAGTTGAAATGAGTATCATTTCCGATATTATGTTCATCTTACTAAATAGGTTTTATCTTTGTGCAAGTCAACTACTAAGATATTGTGAAAACAACATTCTTTCACAAAGATCCTTACGAGAAACATTTTGGGAACAAGGTTTTGTGAGGTATCAGTGATAGTTATATAATACGGTCCTAAGTGGATGTATATATAAGGCAAGCTGTGCAAGTGTGCACTGAGAGAAACATTTTTGGTTAGTCTATTTGTCGGAAAGTCCGTAATGTCCACGAAAATCAAGTCTCCATCTGGCTGATGATACCTCTGTTCTCTGGTATGTCTCTGATCTCGATTAACTTTGTGTTTGAATTACTAAAATGTTAATATAGCTGTCTAAGCCTTGTACCCTTTTTGTTTGAATTGCTAATTGTTTCTAGCGCGTTAATATAATTTTCTAAGCATAGTACCATTTATTATGTGAATAACTTAAAAAAAAAAAAAACAATGTTAAGAACTTATATAATCGCTGTTATGTCACTCAGCGTAAACTTTTAGGTAACCTGCTATTAGAGATACTAAGTTGTGTATTAATCTGTTGATCGAAACTAATTGTATAATTTTAACCCGCACTCTGTCTGTAGCAGTTCTTAAGTGTCTTTCTATTACTTTAATTTAGTACATTACTTTTGGGATTTTACAGGATTTAGCACCGGCAACTGTGGAACGAGCAGTAAAATTTTCAATATGTAAAACAATGAACTGAATTGGTAACATGAAATTAGCTGACCTAGAGTATTCAGATGGCGCTGTCCTCATTGGCAGAACACCTCAGGAATTGTAAAGCCTTCTTACCAGAATGCATGAAATATCACATGAGGTTGGGCTCTAGATAAATAAATGAAAGAGAGATGATAACAGATTATGCAATGGAAGCGGAAATAATATCATGGGAATGAGGAAGGACTAATGAGGTGGAATCATTTACATATTTAGGAACTGTTATCTCTAATAGAGGGTCTTTAGAATTAAGAGTTTAATGAAAGAGGGAAAAAAGCAAATGACAGGATGGCTATGTTAAGTAAAATATTAGGAAATCAAATCGCCCGAAATAACATATGAAAATCAGTTTATTGAGATCGGGTGTTACTGTATGGACATGAGTCGTATAATCAGAATGAAACAATATCAAACAGATTTTGTAGATTTGAGAACAAAGCTCTCAGAAGAATATTGGGAGCAAGGTATATATATATATATATATATATATATATATATATATATATATATATATATATATATATATATATATATATACATATATATATAATTTTATATTTATATATATATATATATATATATATATATATATATATATATATATATATATATATAGATTATATATAGATTATATATATATATATATATATATATATATATATATATATATATATATATATATATATATATATATATATATATATATATATATACATAGACCTTGATTGGGAGTTAAATGGCAAGACATGATTAGAAATGAAACTGTAAGAGAGGCACTCGACTGCCATATGTGGATGAGATCATGGTGAGAGCCAGATGAAAATGATTTGGCCATGCCCTCCACACTCCCCAAGAGGGATTAGTTCACTAAACTTTCAACTGGGATTCACAAGGCACTAGAAGTGTTGGAAGGCCCATGCCTACATGGCTGAGGACTATGAAGCGTAAAGTAGATAGAAATAAAGGGAGAAGTATTGATTTTAAAAGCTCAAGATAGAGACGACTGGCGAAACCTAACTAATGCCCTTTGCGACAATAGCTGTAGGAGGAGATGATAATGGTGATGAAAATATGATAAGTAATGCCTACTTGATATATGCCGCTCTATTGCACTAAGTGATATTTCTGTAAAAAAAAAAAAAAAAAAAAAAAAGTGTATACTCTCTTTAGATATATAATAAAATTATATCATTTTAAGTCATCCATCTTATTCAATGTTATTTTTTTTTTTTTTTTTTTTTTTTTTTTTTTTTTACTATTACCACCTTCAGTCTAGCCATATTTTTTTAAACTATTCAAGTCGTAGACCCAAAGAACTCTTAAGTTAAAAATAATAAAATTAAACAGCTAGATTAATTAATTGAAGGTATATTGGTTACATGAGTTTTTACTTTTCTTTATTCTGAGCGAGTGTTTTTTTTTTTTTTTTTTTTTTTTTTTTTTTTTTGAAAGCTGAATTTATTTATTATCGATCGACTTTGGAAATGTCATTTATTTAATTTGTCAATTACACTTCCTTCTTTATCCTAATTTGAATAAAAGCAAATTTTCTTCCTTCTCTATCATGGAAGTTGATCTTGGTATTCAAACTTGAATTAACACAATTACGGACTTGGAAAGGCTTGTGCTGGCAGTGTTGATATGATTGATGATGACTTTTACTCTACAAAATTGCTGAATTGAAATATTCTTAAAAGATTAATGATGTTGATCGCCATGGCAAGAACTAGACAAAGGATGCTGAATTGACTGCTCTATGAAATTAACTGAAGTGTTTCCCTTTTGAGCTGAGAGCTGTGACAGTGGTTTCTTTTTTATCTTCAGAATAGAAAGTGGTGGTTCATTGTCCGAGTTCACACATACACACACACACACACACACACACACACACACATATATATATATATATATATATATATATATATATATATATATATATATATATATATATATATATATATATATATATATATATATATGTATTGAATGTTATTTTTTAAAGTTGTGATGCATCTATTTCATATATTAATTTTAAGTCGGCCTCAGGCATTTTTAATGGTGTTAGTTTTAAGCAATATGTTTAGTTTTTAATATCCTTCCTGTAGAAGACTCCAGTT
>NC_090729.1:155421284-155426284 GCF_036898095.1 Palaemon carinicauda
TTCTCCAGTGCTGTGTCTTCGGAATCCAGGGGATCCAATTTTAGGCGTAGGACTCTCGGCTATTGGCCGGAAGCCCATCATTACAGATATGGGGAAGATGATTCCATAGTTTCTTGGTCTCGGTCATAACAGGCAGTTTCAGCTTACATCTGTGCCTCTATATCTGTTTTGGTGCTATCTTTCGGGTAGGGTATGGAGTGGACCATCTGGGAAGTATACTCTCATTGTGCCAATAGTGGACAGTGCAATTTTCCTTTCCATGTGATACCTTAATGTTTTCGAGCAGGTAAATCAAACAATTTCACATCAAATAGTATCGTTTTATTTTTCCTTATGGATTCTGCTGACAACGACCTTCCCCCTTCCCCTGGATATGTTGACTCGCCCCCGCCGCGGGTGACAACCTCTGGCAATTCATTAAAAAAAATTCCGTTGAAGACTTAGGAACTAAAAAGGACCATTCTTTGAATATTCGAAAAAAAAAAAATGGTAATTTAGGCAAAACAGGAAAATTAAAACTCCTTCATGTTACCCAATTATGAAGTGGTACACAAGATATTTGAATGCTAATAATTAATAAAAGAAATTAGAATGAAACTTCAAGATGATAAATGGGATTCTTGGGTATCAGGGTATCATTTAACTGTTATGAGGGAGCATTCAATGCAAGCTGTAAAATTATGAATATTAAAGTAGGTAATATGAATATAAAGGGTGCTCTGTGTGATGTGGTACCTAAAGATCTGGATGTCTACAGACCAGAAAACTGGATTGATAAAGACACCCTAAATAGTTATGTCATCCCAAAGAAAGCCAAAACCACCAATGTGGTATAAAAATTATTTTGAGATCTGCAAATTTCTCCAGAGGAAGGTAGTAATGATCGCAATTGGATATATATCTCGATTCAGCAAGAAAAGTTACTTGATAAATGCCATGTCATACACACAGTCTGTCATATTGTCCAATTTAAAGTCAGATAATGATGATATAAAATTGGACATCAAACCCCATCTAAACTTTAGCTATGGAAGGGGTGTGGTTTTCAATAGAGATCTATAGGAATTTACAGAAGAGGAGATATTGGCTGTGTGTCCATTATGAGTGTGGAACGTACATAAAGTACCTGAAATATCTATGATTATCCTCACTTCCCAGGCCCAGGCTGCTGATGTACCTTACCACATTGATATAGAAAATAAAAGGATTAAAGTTCGACCTTTTAATCAGAAGCCATTGCAATGTTTTAATTGCTTTAAATTTGGGCATCCTTCTAAAGTATGTAAGAATGATAAATTTTGTAATACTTGCTCTAATCTTTACCATGGAGAATGTACATTTGAGGCAAGGTGCTTGAACTGCAAATCTAATGATAAGAGTTGCCAGTAATATAAGTTAAAAGAAGATGCCCTCAACGAATCAATTATTGAACATTTCAGCATAGGGTATGCCAAGAGAACAATAAATAAATAGACTACCAATGCAAACACATAAGAAATAGTTGCTCGGGAGTCATCTAACCCACCTATTTCTATAGGTACAGTAGTCCTCGAAAAAGAAATTCACCATCTACTGATAAGTGCTGCATAATAAGGCAAGAATATCTCCTTCTAAAGATTCACCATTGTGTATCAACAAAAGGACATTGCCCACCACTATCCTACCTTTATCCCCCATTACAAAGGATAGTACTAACCTCTCCCAGGCCATGTCCAAGTTACCAGGTGCACCTGTAGTGGGGAAGGTACAAAAACCTGGTAGCTCACCATCTATTAATTGGAGAAGAGAGAGACCTCCATCTCTCTCACCTCTTCCATAAGAAATATTATGAGTTATGACATTAAATAAATAGGATTATATGTCTTTTGATGTTTGTGATCAATTAGAAGGCAATTTAAATAAATAGAAAATTCAAGTTGAGGTTCATCTTCCCACTCAACAATTAGATCCAAAGAACATAAAGAAAATCACAAACACAAGACCCAATTTATCACGACCCTCTCAAATAAAACCACCGTGAAATAGTGTTAGATCAAAAATTGCTAATGGGAAGACTTCATCCAAACGTTCTTCCAAAATATAAACCATAGTTTTTTTCTCTCTATTTTGCAATGGAATTATCAGGGTTTAAGAGCCAAATATGAAGAACTTAAAGTCTTAATTCACCAGCATTTCCCAATAATTGTATACCTACAGGAGAGCACTCCTGTAGGCATACAATTATAGCTTGATGGTAATACCCCTTGTCCTCGGTAATATATTAACGATCCACCCACTCCCAACTGTTTTAGTTTAAAAAAAAAGCCTTTCAATGAACACAGTTAAAGGCAGCACTAAAATCAAGACCAGTCAAACGAACTTCCTGACCACAATCAAGGGATTTCTGTACAGCATTGGAGATTGTCAAAAGGGCATCACATGCTCCAAGGCCTTCACGAAAACCAAATTGCAAACTAGGGAGCAGATTGTTACCTTCAGTAAACCTATTAAGACGCTTTGCCCAAAGACGTTCAAAAACATTAGATAATATGGGAGTTATGGAAATTGGGCAGTAATCAGTGGGACTTGAGCTACCACAAACATATTTACATAGTGGAGTAACATTACCAATTCTCCAACAAGTGCTAAAAGTTCCTCCTTTTGCTAACTTGCGCTAAATAACAGATAACTTGAGAGCTAAGAGATCTGTAGTGTTTGTAAAAAAAAAAAAAAAAAAAAAAAAAAAAAAAAAAAAAAAAAAAAAAAAAAGTAATATGCTATTTGGGTCTACACCTCCATAAACATTAAGGTCCACCAAGAGAGCTTTAATTACCCGAGATCGAAAAGAAAAATTAGTTAGTTTAGCCTCAGGAATGAGGAAGTTCGGGTTTCTCATTACTCTGCTTACTGTCAAACACATCTGCCAAAAGGCTTGCCTTTTCCTTTGGACAGTGAGTGACAGATATATCTGGTTTGAGTGAAGGAGGAACTGCTGCTTCTACACCAAAGTGTACAGATTTACGGGTAGTCCACTAATCATGCCCATGGGTTGTACCAGAAAGGGTTTCTTTTATGGTTAAATTTCATTGAAAGTGTTTTGTAATATTTATATGAAAATAGATATATAATATGTTCTAGATATTTGTTTGCATCTTAAAAATAAATTTCCCTTTTCTTATGGTTAAAATCAGTATTCAAAGTATCATGGTGAACTATTTCGAAACAATCCCAACACGACAGTAAATATTCATTTATATTATTGATAAAAATTTGTCAATGGAAATCCAACCCATGCGGCTCATCAGAAAAAAAAATATCCAGCGAAACTCATGGAATGTTTTCGAATTAAATCGTCCGCTATTTTATCCTACCGACGCTTCGAAAAGCTGCTGGCAAAATAGTGGTTTTCATGATAAAAATGTGTAAGCTTTTATAGGAAAATGTCATATGATAGAGTAGTTATTTAAATGAACTCATCGCTCCCAAAACCGGCAATATTTTGATTTCAAGCGACATTACAAACTCATAAATATTTCGTTCATCTTTGTGTTGAAAATCAAGCAATGTATGTTTTACTGAGAAAATTGACTCTTTTAATGCGTGTATAACTGATTGGTGTAACTGAAAATATTTTGATTACTTTTAAGCTTGGCGTGTATGAATAGGAACTGTTTTTGCCTCTTGTAATAGTGCAATACAAATAAAAGTAAATTCAACTAAATAACAAATAAAAACAGGCAACTTAAAAATGTTTGTTTTTAAAAACTGAGAGCAATACGCGCTTTAGGCATTCAATGTTTCGAGGAAAATTTTTATAATACGTTGAATGTGTTTTTATAGCGTATCCAGTTATGACAATCTAGAAACAGCAAGTTCTATATCGTTAAATAGATAAGGAAACAGTTGAAGCTTTATAGTTACATCAGTAAAAATACCAGTAACTATAGGTCTATCACTCAAGAAATAGCATGAGCAACATAATTATGTCACTCAAGATATAAAAGTAGCAATATTAAATTAGTTACAAAGTAACAAGATATTTGCATAATTAAATCGTTCTCTAAATATCAGGAACTATATATGCAGATCATTCAAGATATAGCTGGACTAATTAAGGAGTTATCAGGGGCTATAGAAATATATCATTCAAGAACTATCTTGAGCTATATAGTTATATCAGTCAAGAAATGTGAAGGAAAGCACAATTAGTTGGCTCAAGAAATAGCGGGAGCTATACCGTTAGATTAATAGAAAAAGAAAGAAAAAAAACAGTAGTACAATAAAGTGATATAGTTAGACCAAACAAATATAGCAGGTGCATTATGGTTAGACGAGACAAAAAAATAGCAGTAACTATATAGTTAGATCATTAAAAGGAAAAGGTTTGAGCAATATAGCAAGGTTACTCAAGTAATAGTATGAGTTATTTAGATAGTACGGTCAGTATAGTCAAAATTGTACAGTCAGATTAGTGAGAAACATAAAGTGAAATATAATTAAATCGGTTTGTAACAAGTTAATAAAGTTAATTGGAAAATACAAGTAGCCCTATAGTTACACCCGTCAAGAAACGTCTGGATCTGTATACAGTAGTTAGACCTGCCAATAAATAGTTGGACCTATGAAGTTAACTCAATAATGAAATAGAAGGAACCACGAAATTATGTCGGTCAAAAATATCAGTAGCAGTTTAGTTATATCAGTCAACAGCTGGTAGTAGTAATATCAGTAGATCAGTTAATATGTATCGTTAGATATATAGAAATAGCAATATCTATATGGTTTTTATCAATCGAAAAATTACAAAGGGCAATATAAATAACATTAATTATATAGTTTTATCAATCAAGAGACAGGTGATACTAGATATTCAGATCATACAAGAATTAATATGATTAGACAGAAATAATATGAACAATATAATTAGATCTGTCTAAAAACAGTACTAGCTTCACAGGCCAATAACTAAAGAAATAGCAGGTGCTGTATAGTTAAATCAGACAAGAAATAAATCATACAAT
>NC_090729.1:155436284-155451284 GCF_036898095.1 Palaemon carinicauda
GTTTCAACTTTGCTATGGAAAGTTGCAAGTGCATAGTTTATTACCTAATGGAAGGTTATATTTAAAGCAACATAAAAACTTTGTGAATTACTATAATTACCATCAAAAGTTGTGTTATTAGCAATTGCCCAATTGATGTTAACACACAAATGAGATGTGTGGGAGTTGTATATCTTGATAACGTTAACTTCCAAAGGGACGACACGGCAATGTCATGAATATGTATCAGGTGTAAAAGCGCAGTTCTTTTTAATTGAACTTTCAGCAGATAATCAACACAAAAATCCACATCAAGCGTAATAGGACCGGGTGTAGTTTTATGACGTCATTTTGAACAAACTTTTAAAAGGAAACCTGATATTGCACAGCCATTGGAACGCCCAGCTCCAATATCCTGTTTTTGTTGTAATTGGTTCTAAATGGAAGTGGCGGAGATAATGTCATTGTTGTTGTCCGTGTTGTTTGTTGCTGCAACAGATGTGTGTCGCTGGTAGTGGTTGTGAATTTATATTGATGATTTAGAAATATTTCGTTTCAGACATCGTATGATTAGACCCAACAGTATAAGTCTTCCTTCGTATAAGAATATTTTATTCGTCAGAAATAGAATAACTTAAATATAGATATAAATATAAATATAGATATGAATATAAATATAAATATAATACCTTAAGGTTTTCATGTAAGGTCAAGACTTTTATTTACGATGACTGCAGAAGTGTTATTTTAATTTCCTACAATTTTTGTAAAAACTGTTTATCAATTTTTTTCTGGCAAATTTATTGTTTAAAAAATACATGCACTTGATTTTTAGTAAAAGGCATTGAAATTTGCAATATTTTTCAACGTTATGAAAGAAAAATGGCTATTAATGTAAAAAGTTACGGAAATAATGTAGAATTAAAAGAAATAAAAAATAAATATATGTATTAATAGTAAAGCTGTGGGAATGTGAGCTCTTAGGTTAGTACTAACAGAGACGAGAAGGGAATGTAAGTAAGTTTATTCAACACGATTATGAGCTTATATACAAATAGTTGAGGGCAACAATGGCACAGAAATTCAAATAATTTGAAACATGCAATGGCAAGGTTAAGCAGGTTTTTGTATTACAAATGCGGGAGAGATCGAGAGATGAAAAAAAAAAAAAGGCGAACTGTAGGCGGTCATCATGCAGGAGATAGCAGATTTTAGCAGATCAATGGAGACCCAGTCTTCTTTGCCACGAATGTTAATTAGGAAAACCTTCAGTTTGCGTGAACGATCACGAGGAAAAGGCCAGCGTAAAGGGGAGTCAGCGGTTTCTAGCTAGTATTTAAATCTTTCGATGTGTTACTTCGCTGGGGGCTTATAAGTTTCCCACAACCTGACTTAGGCACTGGAGATTGTTGGAGGAGGTTGCAGACGGATAAATATTCAACACGGATGACCATTGAATCACCGTACACCACTTCAGCTACTGAAACATCCAGGGTATCCTTAGGAGTGGTTATTAATCCCACGATGATTGACTTGAATATGATGCTGCTGTTCTTGATGTCAATCCTGGCTGAAGGGAGATTAGGTTGGTTTCGGCTCTTAGCAAGCAGAGTCTAGTCCACATTGGTGAGCAGCTAATAAGTCTCATGGCGTTGTTTTGCACCACTTCCAATGATGCTTTTTGGGTGTCTGTCAGTGAGGTGAATGTAGGTGCTGCATAATTGATGTGGGATCGAATTCCTTGTACATGAAACAGTCTTAGGAGGCTGTTTGATACTCCTTGTTTGAGGGAGGACATTCGTTTCATGGCTGACAGACGAATATTAGTTTTCTCTCTGAGGTAGGTTACTTCATTGGCCGGTGATAGGGTTTTGCTGATGATTACTCCAGGTGTTGATCTTGAAGCCAAGGTCGTTGCACTTGGCCTGGATCATGTCCAGTGCCTTTTGGGTAGCGTTTCTTGCATATGCTTTATTTGGGTAGATGATGCATATGCCATCAGCGTATATGAAGATTTCCACTCCGTTTGGGAGGTTTAGAGTGGCTAGATTCTCCATCAGTAGATTGAACAGGTAGGGGCTTGATATGCCTCCTTGTGGCATTCCGTTTTATAGGGGGATGAATTCAGTGGTTTTTCCTTGGAAGGTGAATCTGGCTTCTCGGTTTAGTGTGTAGTTCCGAGTCCAGGCCAGCAGATGTCCTTTAGCTCTTTTTTCTACAAGTGTGAAGAGGATGGCAGGTGAGCTGGCTAGCTCAAATGCTTTCTCGAGATCGAGGAAGATGACAAAGGCTTTTTTGTCATTAATTGTTGTAAGAACATCCGTAATACATTCTTGAGTGCCTATGCCACTACTGTAGGCATATAGGCAATGATGTAGTTGGCCTATTTTCCATTGCAATATGTTAAGTACTATTCTCTCAGCTATTTTCTCGGTGCAGCTGATCAAAGCTATGGGTCGGTAGGTGTCTGCTTCCTTGGGTTTTGGGATTGGTTTTGTGTCCTGTTGGATCCATGTTATTGGGCGTATCCTTTCTGTGTGTGTTCTGTTGATTAAGTGCAAGTACACCAACTTCGCCTGGCTTCCCATGTTCCTTAGCATGCTGTACGTGAATGAAGTCAGCTCCGGGGGCAATGTCCTTTCCGCCTTTTGCAAGGGCCGTGTTGAGTTCCTCCATGGTGTAGGGGTTGTCGGTATCATCTCTCATGTTGCAGGCGGCTTCAATGATATTGTTCCAGATTGGGAGCAGTGTTCTCTGCCTGTTTATAGTTTGCAGAGGTAGATTTGTGCTTTTTGCTCTGTCAGCAAAGTTAATAGTAATTCTGTTACCTTCAGTTACAATAAGGACTTTGTGTAGAAATGTAGATATTACATTAGATTTAGCGGGCATTTAGACGACAAATAAGTGAGTATTCATTTCATATCTATAAACTTCAGTAGGTTTTCTAAATCAGGCATTAGAAGCAAAAATTATGAATTTGATATGCAAACTATTTCAAAAACGAGGTCGAAGTATCAAAAACAGGATAGGGAGCTTTTATTCATATTAAAACATAATGTTAAAAGGCAATATGTCTTTTAGGGAAAATGTATATAAGTAGGTATTAAAAAATCAATACATATATCAGAATCAGTCATATCGTATGCTTAAAAACGTTTCTAGGCAGCCATTAAAAGCACCTCATGACACTTCCATATTTTTCAATTGTGTTCAGTGTTTACTCGTGAAGGGAAAATGGAAGCCATTTATTGGCCTGGAATCCAATCTACAAAAAACATCTGACATTATTTGAATTTTATTATTCATCTCGACGCTAAAGAATTCTGTAAATAATAAATCTTCCTGTAAACGTTTTCTTTATTTGCATCCAGATGATGAATATTTTGACTGGTCTCAATGATAAGAGCTTTGGACTCACCAAAGTAGGATGTCTCCTTGTCATTAGCTTATAGTGACAGTTCCTGCTCCATTGTATACCATCGGGTATATCACCATATAGATTAATTAAGAAATTTCTATCCATTGACTCTTCCTTCAATCCGAATCTGACTTTATATATATATATATATATATATATATATATATATATATATATATATATATATATATACGTGTGTATATATGTATATATATATATATATATATATTGTATTTATATATACGTGTGTATATATACACTATATATATATATATATATATATATATATATATATATATATATATATATATATATATATATATATATATATATATATATATATATATATACATGTGTGTATATATATATATATATATATATATATATATATATATATATATATTGTATTTATATATACGTGTGTATATATATATATATATATATATATATATATATATATATATATATATATATATATATATTGTATTTATATATACGTGTGTATATATACACTATATATATATATATATATATATATATATATATATATATATATATATATATATATATATATATATATATATATATATATATATATATGTGTGTGTGTGTGTGTGTGTGTGTGTGTATTATATACATACATACAAACATATCTATAATGCATATGTAAACCTTCTCGAGTAGATCAATAGCTTCCTTGTCTACGACATGAAACTCAAGTTGAGTCCTGACCTAGCAAGTATACCTATATACCTGACATTTCGAAGACATCGGTGTTTGTAAGTAGTACTGGGATTAGCAACAGCATCCCTAAATAGCTATTAAAATCCCAATGACTGACACTTGCTGACACCTTTGATTATATCAACATGTTAAGCGTCAGAAAATCTACTTCAGGGACATCCCACTGAACACGTCTCCATTCGTCTCCTAATTATTCCTGATTACTACAAGGATATCAAGGAGGGGGAGACGTCTCCCCATCCTTGATGTCCTTGTAGAGACAAACAATAATAACTTTAATACATCTGTGTATGTGAAACCAACCAATCTTGTCCTATGTCTGAATGGTGACAGCAGGTGCCCTAGTCGGTAGAAAACTGCCACCATTAAAGCTTTTGTTCTTCGTGGATAGGCACTCATGAGGAACTCGATAGAGCTACTAAAATTCTAGTGAATAATGGCTTCACGAATAAGTACATTAATCGGCAGATTAAGAACGAAATCGGAAAATGGTACCAGAATGCAGGCCCTGATAACACAAACATGCCAGCCAAAATAAATCCATACTATAAAGGCAATATGAGCTCAAACTTCAAAGAAGAATAGACTATGAAAAAAATATGATAAAAAACGTTTTTGCCACGGCAGAGGATATTAAAATCAACCTCATAATTTATTACCAATCGGCAAAAACTTGAAACTTGATAATGGAAAACAACCCTGCCCCTGCCATGAAAGATGTTTTGAAGAAGACCAACGTAGTGTACCGATATAAATGCCCCGTCCAGGAATGTCCTGGCACCTACATCGGGATGACGACTATGCGTCTATCTAAGCGATTATCTTGCCACGTGCAACAGAGTGTAATAAAAATGCATTTCCTCCAAAAACATGATTTCAAAATAACAAGGGACCATATAGTGGAAAATGTCACCATCATCGGCCGTGCCCCTTGCAGGAGACGTCTCTGGATAATGGAAGCTCTTTTCATTCAACAAGAAAGACCTGACCTCAACACCACGCAAGAGGCGACCTTATTGCCAACGTGTATAAGGTCCACCTCCAACAGTATTCCAAGCAATGACGACCATAACAGGACTGATAGAGCTGGAGGCCAAAACATGGACTATCTCCAGACAGAACCAGAACTATTAATTCCACCAAGCATACTGGCTAGCCAGAGGCCACTACCTCCCAGGATTAATGGTCTCCGCTCTCGGTCGGTCCTTGACCAATAAGGATGGATTGTCGAAGCAGGACTCCGTATATAAGCCCTCACAACAACACCTGCGTTAGACCTAGCAGACTGGGTCTGCTTTCAACTAGCCATAGAGGAATGGGCAGTAAGCTACAATCCTCCAGAGGACATAGATCAACTAGAGAAAGACCTAGTTGATGCATTTCACAGCGCAGCTAACAAAGCAATGCCGTATTGCCCAGAAGTCAGGAGACTAAAAATAAGACTAAATAGGGTCACAAAAATATACAGAAGAAGATTCACAGTAGAAAACAGAGAACTACTGCAAACAGTTAAAACAACAAAGAATCCATGAAACAAGAATAGAAAAATGGATGGAATGGTGTTCAAACTTATCACAGTACACAACACTCACAGAGCTATGGAAATGGCTAAACAGAGTAGCTGGAAAAAAGAAAATTCCAATTGCAACACATCCACACCCACAAGGGGTGGCAGAAATAATTGCAACAGTCTTTGCAAATAGAACATTATCAGCTAATCTCTCCCCTGAAACCAGATGTTGCAAGAGCAACTGGCGCCAGCCAGGTGGGAAGATATCAACACAGCCTGCCAGGTACAGGATGACACAGACACCCTATGCACAGTTGAGGAACTGAGAGCAGTACACAAGACAGGAAAAGACACTGTGCCAGGAGCAGACAGGATCACCTACACAGAGATCAAACACATGGGTCCAGCAGGAGAAACCGCTTTCCTGAGGTTGATAAACAGAACACACCTTTAGCACACAAGGCCTCAAGCCTGGAGGCAACAAGATACACAGCCAATCCCAAAGCCAACGGATCCAGAAAATCCTAGACCAATGGCCTTAGTTTCCTGTGTGGAAAAGGCAGGGGAAAAAAATGGCCCTGAACAGAATGAAATGCAAAATTGGCCCCCTACACAAGCAGCTAAGGAATTTCTAAATGCATCACAGACGTTTTAAGCTGCATAAAATAAAAGAAGGCAACAATAGTCTTCATAGACTTTGAAAAAGCTTTTGAGCTTGCAAGCCCAGCAGCAATGCTGCAATCAGTGGCCAGGAAAAGAGTTAAAGGTCACCTATTAGCATGGACTAAAAACTGTGCTAGGAATACAAGCTAGAGTCAAATTCCAAGGAGGTGACTTCAACCTTTCACAAATTGGAAAATGGCACACCACAAGGAGGGATTCTCAGCCCCCTCCTATTCAACATCCTCATGGAGAATATAGCCTCACTCCAACTCCCTGAAGGAGTAGACATATTTATCTATGCGGATGATGTATGTGTAATTGCTCGAAGACCAATCAGAATGGCCAGAATGCAAAGAGCACTTAATGCCATCAGTTACAGGTTCAATGAGCTGGGACTGAAAATAACCATTGGCAAAACCAAGGCTATGGCAATCAGAGCTCCAAATCCCCTGCAGCCACTCACAATAGGAATGTAGGCCCTAGAGTGAGTGGAGAGTTACACATACCTGGGAGTTGTAATAGACAAACAACTCACCTTCAAGGAAGAAGTCAAATACCTGAAAGAAAAAGCAAATGCCAGACTGGCAGCCATGAGTCACATGACTAAACTCAATGACAGAGCAAATGAACATGTTCAAAAGAAATACTATCTAGCATGTTCCACAGCGCTAGTGGAATAGGCCGCTCCAGCCCTTACAAACTTAACAGATACTCAAAAAGCCTCAATAGAGGTAATTCAAAACAATGCCATGAGGCTCATGCTAGGAGCCCCAATATGGACAAGACTGTGCAACCTAAGGATGGAAACTGGACTACCATCCCTTGAAGACAGGATTGCACTAAGAAATGCATCCACAGTTGCGAAGATGTTCCTCTCAATCAGAGACTATAACCAAAAAGAGGGTGAGAGAGGAACTATCAAAGCACCCTGAGGTTCAAACCCCAAGCTCCTATGGCAAAGACCATAGCGATAACATAAAGAGCCTGGGCCTAACTGAAGATATCATGCAGCTAAGTCCAGACTCAGACCAGGGTGCACTGCACATTCCACCTTGGAAGAAACAAGTAGCAACCTACAGATACACTAAGATTCCAAAAGCAAAGGAAGATTGCCAAATGGAGGAACTTAAAAATGCAGCTCGGCAGCAATCTGCTTATCAGAGGCAATAGGGGCACATATCTACTATACTGATGGTACTGTAGACCCTGGAACCCAAACAGCAGGAGCTGCAGTTTTCTCCAGCAACTTCACAGCCTGCTGGAGGACATCCAACAATGTCTTCACCATGCAGACAGAGCTTATTGCAATAAAACAAGCTCTACAATACTCTATTGAAAATGAGGAAGGACCAGTAGTCATACATACTGATTCTAGATCCTCAATGCAAGCCTTGCAACAAGAAAAGAATAAAGAAAACAAAGCCCTGCTAGCTGATATCAAATCACTTTTATATCAGCACAATGAGAGAAATAGACAAGTAACTCTAAGCTGGATCCCAAGTCACATCGCGATACCAGGAAATGAGAAGGCTGATGAACTAGCCAAAAGCACCAGACACATACAAAGCGTACAGGTGCACATACAGCCTGCACTACTACAGATTATAAACAAAGTAAGGTCACATCTCATAGACAATCTAATCAAGGAACTACACAAGTGGATAGGGAATGGCTTTCCCTCTGCCACATGGTACAAATGGGCCACGGAGCTATAGCCTCCACCCATAGACAGATACACCCCAAGAGAGCAGGCTGTTTGTATACACAGGCTAAGACTGAGATACAAGGCTAACTGGGAAGTCATAGAAAACACTCAAAGACCGTGTGATCACTGTGATGTCACACCACAACAGGCCCTCCTGCACTACCCACTAGAGTTTAGGGAAACAACACAGCGGAGAGGTGATCAACAGGTAGACACCAACTCACCACAGGCCTGGCAGGCCGCAGCCACACTAGGAAAAGCAATTGTTGAAAAACATAGAGACTCAAAAAATGCTTTTAAGACTACCTCCGTCAGGGTGATGACCTTAGAACACTCATTTACCCATCTCATCCCCTCACCGTAAGGCCCTATTCACAACATCTTATGTGTTTTCTGAAATAACTATACTACTAAAAACTTCCTGCGGGGACCCTCTGACCCTAGGGAGTAAAGGGTAGTACAACCCCACCTGCAACCTTTCCCTACTATTCAAAGGCCTTACACCACATTATTCTATCTACCACTATCCGTGACATAATGGCCCTCTCTCACTACCACCGTCATCCTTACGCTGTTCACAACTATCTCTACAACTGAAAACTTTTCAAATTTCCCTAAAAATTATCTACCTACCTTACAATTTACAGGTAACCTACGGGCCGACCAAGGGAAAGGCCCGTGCCAACAAAAAGAGTTGGCTGTAACACACTACGACGACGACCTGCATTACAGTTCACTCTTCATAATGAGCAGAAAACCTTCTCACTGCACCAAACCGGTTTAGTTGGAGGATGTGTTATACTTAACTCCACGTAATTTATAATTTTTTTTACATAAGTGACCATTACTTTGTGCACACTAACATTGTGATAGTGTTTCATACTTTGTACATATTATCAGTACTTTCATAGTGTGCTGTGACATATTAAAGATGAATTGTGAATGATATGGTCTTCATCGCCTTCTTAATGATAATATGTCCCTTTCCCAGTTACTGGCGGATTGTAGCAATGCAGAGAAAAAGATAATAAAAACAATAGAAAACGTTAATTAAAAAATTAACGCCACTGAGGCAGCAATCGCTTTTCATATATTTCATCTTAACATTATTCTCATGTATTCCCTGTTTATAAATTTATGTTGTTGTTGATGTAGGTGTTATATATATATATATATATATATATATATATATATATATATATATATATATATATATATATATATATATATATATATATATATATATATATATTGTTGTGGGCTGAACACATCTCCAAGTAAAACTAATTTGCTTTTATTGAAAGCAGTTATTATAATCAAAACCCCAACATATTTTTCTATAAGTCTAGCATTGCAAACTTTTAATATTTTTCTCCAAAAACTTCAATATTTGAAAGCTGCACTTTTGTTCGTCCATCCAGTTAAAAAAAATGTTTACCTGGTATCCACGTTTGATTTATTCTGTAAGCCAAGAAATAGTGAAAAGGCACATTTCGATAAACCTAAAAGCAAACATCTTTATAGTTTAATCCATCCTTGATGCATAGTTTATGTTGAGTTAAAACATTTTTATATAATATTGAATATTTAAATTCCATCAGAGAAGAGATTTACGTTAAATATTCAATCTTTCAGCTTGAGTGAAATTTATCATATTTGATATGCTGTACATGTAAAATCTTTTTTCATAAGATACTGCGTAAATTAAGATCATATATGATTCGGTTTCAACTTTGCGATGGAAAGTTGTAAGTGCCTAGTTTATTACCTTATGGAAGGTTATGTTTAGTGCAATATAAAATCTTTGTGAATAACTATAATTACTATGAAAAGTTGTTATTAGTAATTGCCCATTTGATGTTAACACACAAATGAGATGTGTGGGAGTTGTATATCTTGATAACGTTAACTGCCAAAGGGACGGTACGACCATGTCACGAATATGTATCAGGTGTAAAAGCGCAGTTCTTTTTAATTGAACTTTCAGCAGATAATCAACACAAAAATCCACATCAAGCGTAATAGGACCGGGTGTAGTTTTATGACGTCATTTTTAACAAACTTTTAAAAGGAAACCTGATATTGCACAGCCATTGGAACGCCCAGCTCCAATATCCTGTTTTTGTTGTAATTGGTTCTAATTGGAAGTGGTGGAGATAATGTTATTGTTGTTGTCCGTGTTGTTTGTTGCTGCAACAGATGTGTCTCGCTGGTGGTGGTTTTGAATTTATACGATTCATTTAGAAATATTTCGTTTCAGACATCATATGATTAGAGCCAACAGTATACGTCATCCTTCGCATAAGAATATTTTATACGTCAGAAATAGAATAGCCTAAATAGAAATATAAACATAAAAGTAAATATGATTATAAATCTAAATCTAAATATGAATATAAATATAGATATAAATATAAAACATTAGTAGGTAGTAGGTTGGCCAGGGCACCAGCCGCCCGTTGAGATACTACCGTTAGAAAGCTATGGGGTCCTTTGTCTGGCCACACAGATTACATTGAATCCCTCTCTCTGGTTCTGGTTCTTTCCTCTTGCCTACACATACACCGAATAGTCTGGCATATTTTTTACAGATTCTCCTCTGTCCTCATACACCTAACAACACTGAGATTACCAAAAAATTCTTCTTCACCCAAGGGGTCAACGACTGTACTATAATTTTTAATTGGCTACTTTCCTCTTGGTAAGGATAGAAGAGACTCTTTAGCTATGGTAAGCAGCTCTTCTAGGAGAAGGACACTCCAAAATCAAACCATTGTTCTCTAGTCTTAGGTATTGTCATAGCCTCTGTATCATGGTCTTCCACTGTCTTGGGTTAGAGTTCTTTTGCTTGAGGGTACACTCGGGCACATAATTCTATCTTATTTCTCTTCCTCTTGTTATGTTAATGCCTTTATAGTTTATTTAGGAAATATTTATTTTAATGTTGTTGCTCTTCTTGAAATATTTTATTTTTCCTTAAGTTTCCTTTCCTCACTGGGCTATTTTCCCTGTTGGGGCCCCTGGGCTTATAGCATTTTACTTTTCCAACTAGGGTTGTAGCTTAGCAGTTAATAATAATAATAATAATAATAATAATAATAATAATAATAATAATAATAATAATAATAATAGACTTTTCATGAAAGGTCAAGATTTTTATTGACAGTGAGAGCAAAAGTGCTATTATAATTTCCTGAAAATTGTTCCTTGTAGAAAATGTTAAGGTATTTAAAAAAATATCCAATTTTTACTTGGAAGAACATAGCCAGAGTGAGTCCAAATGAGGCATTGTCTGCTTCACTAGAGTTTCTGGAATTATTGTGTCATCTTGGAAATTGTAATTTCATCATGGTGAATACCTGCAATAAACGCAGCAGATAAAATATGTCTCTGGTTTCAGCTCATTTAAGGAAAGTTACCGAAGTGAAGGATAAATTTAAGAGATGTCGACACTTTCAATCTTTTGTAGTTGAGAAATTATTTTTGAAAATGGCAAAATGACCATTTCATAGATTTAGATTCACTTACTTTGAAACTCACATTAAGCGCAGTAAGCAATTTTGTGGCTTTCACAGTGCTGGAAGCTATGAAAATTTAAAAGTCAAGTAGTCATTCTAAAAAATTCCGATTAACACCTAGAATAATCGTTTCTTCTCTTTTTTGTTCCTATAAATCATTCAGCAGACTCTTGAGTCACAAAGAAAATATAACAAAACACCTTTTAACTTGTTGACTAAGATAAAATAAACAAAATTATTTAAAGGAATGCAAATAAGATTGCCTAACTTTTTTAGAATTCAGAAAGTAACGATAAAGAAAACGACTTAGATACATATGATACAACTCTTTTTTGAAAGATTCTCCCTCTCTCTCTCCCTCTCTCTCTCTCTCTCTCTCTCTCTCTCTCTCTCTCTCTCTCTCTCTCTCTCTCTCTCTCTCTTCGCATGCAAATTTCAGTGCGGAAGACGCACAAGAGTAGCGAGCAAAGTTTGGATATCTAGAGTTTTGTGAAACTCTTTGTGCATTTTCACTTTTATTTATGGACACCTAACCAACATACATCACGTGATCCAATATGGTTTACACGTACGGCAAGGCAATACCTACAAAGCAATGCAAAAAGAAAGCGTTATGTTTTAGTCGCTATATGAGGGTTGTTTGATTTAGGTTTTGTATGGTTTGCAAGCTTCTCAGCTTCCTTAATTTCGAAGTTTCTTTGAACATAAGTGAACAAACTGCAAGAGAAAAATTTTGGAGATCCCGTGGAGATCATACCGGCCTCTAATTTAAAGTTCACCGCAAGTATTTTTCTTAGTAAGAGTAAATACATACAGTATATAAAAACATGAAAAGAAATTCACACACTTTATGTCATCAGTTACAGCACTCGTCTCTTTCTATTTAGGTATGATACACACACACACACACACACACACACATACACACACACACACACACACACACACACACACACATATATATATATATATATATATATATATATATATATATATATATATATATATATATATATATATATATATATATATATATATATATACAAGGCTTCTCTGTTTTCTTATTTGGCAGTATCAGTGTAACATGAAAGGAATAAAAACCCCAGTTGTCCATTTCTTTTTTTAATTTCACGTGACGCAAAACAGTAAGGACATTTATTTTGGATTATATGAGAGATTCTTGAACCAACTCTTCTTTGTGGAATTAGTGTAGGTGCTGAACACATATGGAAGGACAACAGTTACAGCTGTTTTAATTTCCTGTTTGCTTAATACAGGTGCCGTAAAAAAGAATTAAAATGCTAAGAAACTGGTAATGCAAAAAACTTGCTAATTGTAGAGCATAAGAGAAAGGATATAACAGTTCATAGATTTAGTTTGGTCATGTGAAAAGATTAAGTGTTTGTGGAGGGGATGAGTATATGCAAGGCTCATAATAGATGCCGTGAGATCGGTTTTCAAAAGGAAATGTGTTGCCATACAAATAACACGAAATATACTGTATGTGTAAAAGTTATGATCATTCAACGTATCCCCTTCTGTCTCTCATGATTTCTTTCTACAAAAACAATTTGATAATACATGTCTCTCTCTCTCTCTCTCTCTCTCTCTCTCTCTCTCTCTCTCTCTCTCTCTCTCTCTCTCTCTCTCTCCTTATGTACATGATCTCGATTTTTTTTCCAGCATATATCGTAGTCTTGATTTCAACGTATATGCTTCCATGCGTACTCTAAAATGATAAAAGATTTTTAAGGAATGATGTATTCTTCCTAACTTGGATCAAAATAAAACAAGAAACCTGAAATTATTGTCACAATAAAGGTATTATGTATTATATATTATAATCCACTTAGTCTTATCCAGATATATACTAACCAGATTTTGCAGCCGGTTTTAAGAATGTATTAAATGGCAATATTATCAATACTTTTAATGAACACAGAAATTCCTGTAAATAATTCTACTGCAAATATTACACCGTGTGCAGGTTATTATTTTCGAATACGGCAAAAATGATATATCATATCTAATGTCTCTACAAATATATCTGAATATTGGAACCTTTTGTTACCTTGATTTTACATTTAAATTCCAACAAAGTAACGACGTATTAATACATATTCTCTACGACTATAATATGAGATTGGGATTCAATGTCCCTTTATCACTCATTAACCAGATGTTTTATTAAATGAAAATCCCTTTTCTCTCGTAATCATTACCTGCACAGAGTAAATACATACGTACAGACTCGTGCATATATATATATATATATATATATATATATATATATATATATATATATATATATATATATATATATATATATATATATATATATATATATATATATATGGGTATTATATATACAGTGATACCTCTACATACAATCTTAATTCGTTCTAGAAATGATTGTATATTGGAGCAAATATTCCCATAAGAATAAACGGTAATCTGTTTAATTCGTTCCTCATCCTAAAAACCCATAATAACTCCTTAATAAATTGCTACACATAATTACACATAATATTAATACAATTGAATAATACAGAAATATCTGAAAAAAAAGAATAATAATAATAAAAAAATAATAAATAAAAAGGGGTTTTTATTGACACTTTAACTTAGTGACAGGCCAGCTCAGGTATAGGGACTGCTACGCAGGAGACGGATGATCAGCGAGGAGGTAGGGACGGCGACTACGATAACGTACGATAACTTACCCTAACTTACACTACGTGAACTTTAACTTAACTTAGCTTATTTTTTTTTTTCATTTTTATAATTTTATATTTTTTTTCTTATTTTTAATTTCCATCACTTTCACTCGATTCGGTCTTCCTTTTCTTTGCTTCACTTTCTTTCTTTTCATCATGCTCACTAGACCGTTTTGTAGATTTTTTAAAGAATCTATCGAGAGAAAGTTACTTAGTACGGCTTATGAGGATTTTTCTGAAATGAGTTAAGCAAACATAATCGAACTGCGCAACTACACGGCAAACCTGAAGTTTCTGTGGGTGATGCTTGTCAATGAAATCAACGACGTGTTGATGATATGCCAACATCTGTCTTATTTCAGCCGTACCTAAGATTTGGCCTACCTCCTCGGTCTACTCAGACTCGCTCAACTGCGCTTAGAACTCATCATGCTGCATGGCTTGCAGCTCCTTGAGTTCCTCGGTGGTGAGCTCTTCATGATGCTCATTGACGAGTTCGGTGATGTCATCTTCATCCATCTCCAGATCCATGGACTTGCCAAGGGATACAATCTCTTCACGTCTTTCTCGGCAGCAAGCACAGGTTCATTCTCGGGGCCAAAACCTTCGAAATCTCTAGGAGCAACAGCATCAGGCCAAAGCTTCTTCCAAGCTGAATTCAGGGTCCAACTAGTTACTCTCTCCCAAGCCTAATCTATGATCTTTAAGCAGTGCACGATATTAAAGTGGCTCCTCCAAAATTCACG
>NC_090729.1:155471284-155473784 GCF_036898095.1 Palaemon carinicauda
ATTTCCATAAACCTAAGAGCAAACATCTTTATAGTTTAATCCATCCTAGATGCATAATTTATGTTGAGTTAAAATCTTTTTATATACTATTGAATATTTAAATTCCATCAGAGAAGAGAATTAAGTTAAATATTGAATCGTTCAACTTGAGTGAAATTTATCATATTTGATATACTGTACATGTAAAATCTTTTGTCATAAGATGCTGCGTAAATTAAGATCATATATGATTCGGTTTCAACTTTCCGATGGAAAGTTGTAAGTGCCTAGTTTATTACCTTATGGAAGGTTATGTTTAAAGCAACATAAAAACTTTGTGAATTACTATAATTACCATCAAAAGTTGTGTTATTAGCAATTGCCCATTTGATGTTAACACACAAATGAGATGTGTGGGAGTTGTATATCTTGATAACGTTAACTGCCAAAGGGACGGTACGACAATGTCATGAATATGTATCAGGTGTAAAAGCGCGGTTCTTTTTAATTGAACTTTCAGCAGATAATCAACACAAAAATCCACATCAAGCGTAATAGGACCGGGTGTAGTTTTATGATGTCATTTTGAACAAACTTTTAAAAGGAAACCTGATATTGCACAGCCATTGGAACGCCCAGCTCCAATATCCTGTTTTTTGTTGTAATTGGTTCTAAATGGAAGTGGTGGAGATAATATCACTGTTGTTGTCCGTGTTGTTTGTTGCTGGAACAGCTGTGTCTAGCTTCTTGTTGTTGAAGATCGCCTGACCCTTTTGGCCAGACACGGGCTTTTGCAATCTTTCAGTCCGTAGTGTGTCTAGCTCTGGTGGTTTTGAATTTATAGGAATGATTTGAAAATCTTTCGTTTCAGACATCGTATGATTATAGGCTAGAGTATACGTCTTCATTAGCATATGAGGAATATTTTATTAGTCAGAAATAAAACAGCTGGAATTTTAGTAAAACACATTGTAATATGCAATATTTTTTACATTATAAAAGAAAAATTTCTATTAATGTAGAATTTTGCGGAAATATGGTAGAATTAAAAGAAATAAATAATAAAAATCTGCATTGATGATAAAGCTGTGAAATGAATGCAAGTGTATTCAACATGATTATGAGCTTATATACAAACATTTGAGGTCAACAATGGCACAAAAATTCAAATGATTTAAAACATGCAATGGTAAGCTTAAACAGGTTTTTGCATTATCATTGTGGGAGAGAGCGAGTAATAAAAAGAAAAAAAAAAGAAAGGTAAACTGTAGGCCAATCATCTTGCCGGATTTATGCAGATTTTGGTAGATCAATGGAGACCCAGTCTTTGCCACGAATGTTAAGAAAGCCTTCGGTTTGCACGACAGATCTCGAGGAATGTGCTTGCGTAAGGGGGAGCCAGCGGTGGCTAGCTAGTATTTAAACTCTTCAATATGTGTTGTTTTGCTGGCGGCTTGTAAGTTTGACGTCAAGGAGAAAATTTTCCTACAACGTGACGTAGGCACTGGATATTGGTGGAGGAGGTTGGAGACAAAAAAAAAATAAAAATTCAATAAGGACGACCAATAGGTCAATATACACTATTTCAGCTAATGAGACGTCTAGGGCATCCTTAGGAGTGGTTCTTAATCCCAGGAGGACCCATGCTGAGGATCCGTTTGACTATTCTGTTGGCTGCAGTGTTGTAAGCGGTTGTCTGATGTAGGTGGTTGAGAGGTAAAAGTGGTAACCATGTCAGAAGTAATATGTTCAGAGATAGTGAATCTCCCTATCCATCCTAAGAGTAAGGTGGATGCTTATGAGGTGGACGTTACCGTTTGCATGGGGATGGTTTCAGAACAACAAGTGAAATGGTCAGTGACGGCAAATAGGTAACGATTTCATTGTTATATGGGTAGGGGACCTACTATATCGACGTGAGTGTGGTCAAAACGACGATTAGGTTGAGGAAAGGTACCTACTACTGAATCTGTGTTTTAATGTATATTTGAAGTTTAACATAAAGTACAGGTGCGGCCACAATCCTTAGCTTTGTTATCAATATCATGCCAAATAAACTTCGTCTTTAATAGCTGTGGCCTACCTGTACTGACGTCATAGAGGAGGGTGGCATTGGAGTCGTCACGGGTGATGTCTTCCCAACAGAGGGATGTTCAGGATGCCGTGCAAGCTTGGTACTCCGGATATTTTTGTTGGGCTTCTGCTAAAGTATTGAAATCCAATCCCAGATGAGTGTCACCCAATGTGATTCATTTTCTGTAGGATGCATAGAAGAGTACAGTTGTATTCAGTAATGAAGGAAAGATGTCGGCGTTGATGGGCAGACTAGGCATTGGACTGTTGAGTGAAGGCCTACATCAGAGGCATATGGTTCATGTGAATGACTAAGGACGTACCTTCTTAGAAATGAGAAAGTGATGGACAGCCAAATGCACCGCCAGTAATTCTTGGTCGAAGGTAGAGTAGCCGGATTCCGGCTTAGAGAGTCTTCTTCTGGAGAAGCCCAATGAGCGTGGTGAGC
>NC_090729.1:155478784-155483784 GCF_036898095.1 Palaemon carinicauda
AACGCTTCTTCAGAATGCACATTATCTCTACACATAAATTTTGACTATATTCTGCATTACGTAGGTTGAATAAATTTGGTACTTATAATGTAAAAGTGACGTTTTTTGAAGACGGGCTAACTTATTCAGAGAAAAGGTTTCGAACGCACTCGTTACGTAACTTATGGCGGCATTTCTTCCCTCTTTCTCGATCGATGATTGGCTATACGTAACGAAGGCTATACCTCTGGTAACAATGACACAAAAGTTTAAATAAAAGCAAAGCAGTACACCTTTTTGAACTCTGAAACCTCTCCACTGATAATTGTCATAATGAACAAACCAACAAAATATGTTAATAAATACAAAAGCCCTTCGATTATTCGTCTAATTCCCAATATAAGTTTCCTAAGAAATTACAGTCTACTTTATAGGTCACAATCAAATTGACAAGATGTAGGGAATAGTTGGTAATTTTCAAAAACGTACTGTAAAAAAAAAAAAAAAAAGAAAAAAAAAAGATAGCCGGTACCGAATTTTGACTTTAAACCTTCACCAATAATTATCGTCAGAATGATGACTTCATGAGGCTCCACCCACTTTGGCCTCGATATAATTCATGATAACACTTAAGGCTATCATGGGCATTGTTGGATCAGAAAATTTAAATTCTGGCTATACAAACTCAATTCTCGAGTAGTTGTAAGAAGTGCTAAATGATCCTCAAGGATCCCAGCAGTTGGCCTAATCGTTTAATTCATGTATACTACTGTTGTGGCACTACTGCTACAGTAGTCTTACTATGCTAACACAGATACCCCACCCACATTTATGTATCGTTCCGCCATTCATAAAGTCTTTGTCCTGTTTTTTTTCACTGTGCAATAAGCCATGACCTATTCAGAAATTAAGTTTAACATTAGATGATTGGTTATTTCATTAAGCTGACAAATTATGGCAACTGGGTAGGTTATTGCCTATGTTGAAGCTAAAGATAAAGTATGGTATTATTCCTTCATTGCATTATCATCTTTACTACTATTTGTTTTGCTACATGTAGTAATTATTTTAATGGATAAATGAATTATGTTCACTTTACTTCTATAAATTCTCATTAGATGTACAAATAAAACTCCTAAAAGTATTCATGATTTATTTACAAAATGCAGTCATGCCCAAAACATAGCCAACACGGTCGTACGGCCTAAGAAGAAAAAATATTATATCGGATGATCCGTTGGTCTGATGGAGAGTTTAGTACAAAATTCTTATTTTAACAAAAATAGTTATATAAAGACTGTTTACATACAATCTCTCTCTCTCTCTCTCTCTCTCTCTCTCTCTCTCTCTCTCTCTCTCTCTCTCTCTCTCTCTCTCTTGGTGGCATAGTGAATAGTTCATGGAAATATTCAAAAGCCTGAATGACATTACAAGTATTATAATCATGTTACGCTAAATACAAATCAGACCATAAACCTTGGATTTAAACTAGAAACTGAATAATTACCTATTCAGGCTATAGTAAATATGGCCACGGGCTTTCTCTTGACTGTATAAAGTTGCAAGTCGTAAGAAAAATGCAGTTTTGCAACCACGGGGGCAATTCCAAATCCTGTTAGCCATTCTTGACTGTTATTGGTTTCAGAGCCGATGGAACAAGGTGAATGGATGTCTGGTGGATGGGCGGGGCAAAATTTTGTCAAAAGGTGTTTACATTGCTTACATCTCCTATCCGGAGATTTTAACTTTCCTTTCGTGGATTGGAAAGAACGGATAGAAGAAAGTGGTTGTATGTATACATATAAAAAAGATAGTAATAGTAGCGCAGAAGATAAGAGGCAATTTGAAAAGCTTCAAGATATGCTATTAAAACATAATATGCAACAAATAAACCACATTCCAACAAGAAAGGAAAATGTCCTAGATCTAGTATTTGTGAATGAGGTGAATTATGTTAAAGAAATAATAGTGTATAACACGGGAATTTCAGACCACAATGTCATAGAATTGATAGTTCATTCCAAAGCAAGTGATCACAGAATTAATAAAAACACAAAACTTTGGGAAGGATATGGAAAATATAACTTTTACAGTAAGAATATAAAATGGTCAGAAATAAATGAAGAACTGGATAAAGAATGGAAAAATGTATTTATAAGTGATAATATACAGGTAAATACGGATATACTGTACAAAATACTGGAGAAAATTGTTGAAAAATATGTACCGAAAAAAAAAACAATAAACAAAAGACGTGCATACCAAGAGACAGAAGGATCTTATTTCAGAAAATTAAAAAGTGGAAGAAAAATCTTGCAAAAGAAAAAAATGTGTGGAAAATGAGGGAAATAAAATGTAAGATAGAAAATGCAGAACAAAAGATTATACAGTCGAAAGAAAATGAAAAAAGGGACTTAGAAGAAAGGACACTTCAAAATATAAAAAGAAACCCCAAAGTACTTTACTCCTATGCAAAAAAGATGAATAAAAGGAGAATAGAAATAGGCCCTCTAAGAATTGAAGGACGGCTAACGAATGAAAAAAAGGAAATATGCAACATATTAGCAGAAAAATATAAGAGTGAGTTCACGCCAAGAATTGCGAATGAGAATAATGAAACAGAAATGAGAGAAGAAAATGTTGAATATCTAACGGATATAGATATTAATGAAGCAGATATTGTCACGGCTATAAACGAAATTAAAAATGGATCGGCAGCCGGACCAGATGGAGTTCCAGCGATTTTGTTAAAAAAAACTGCAAACACTATCGCGAAGCCACTTGCAATACTGCTAAGACAGAGTATAGATATGAGCGAGATATATGTTAAACATAAATTAGCTTATATAACCCCTATCTTCAAAAGTGGATCAAGACTAGAGGCAAGCAATTATAGACCTGTTAGTCTAACATCACATATTATGAAAGTGTATGAGAGGGTAATAAAAAAGAAAATAATGAACCATTTGGTCAAAAATAATTTGTTTAATATGGGTCAACACGGTTTCGTACCTGGAAAAAGTACACAGACCCAACTGATAGCTCACTATGAAAACATATACAATAATATGATATATGAAAAAGACACAGATGTGATCTATCTAGATTTTGCAAAAGCCTTTGACAAGGTAGACCATAACATATTGGAGAAAAAAATGAGAAAGCATAATATTGTGGGAAAGATAGGAAAATGGGTAAAAGAATTCCTGCAAAACAGAAAACAGATAGTGGTTGCAAATGACGAGAAATCAGATGAAGCCCAGGTAATATCTGGTGTGCCCCAAGGTACGGTATTAGCTGCACTGCTATTTGTTATTATGATCTCAGACATAGACTGTGATGTTGAAAACTCCGTAGTGAGAAGTTTCGCCGATGACACAAGAATAAGTAGAGAAATTACTTGTGATGAAGATAGGAACTCACTACAAAGAGATCTAAACAAAATATATGAATGGGCGGAGATAAATAGGATGGTATTTAACTCCGATAAATTTGAATCAATAAATTATGGAAACAGAGAAGGAATGGTGTATGCATACAAGGGACCTAATAATGAGACAATCACAAACAAGGAAGCAATTAAAGACCTTGGTGTAATTTTAAATAGGAATATGTTATGCAACGACCAAATAGCAACACTGTTGGCTAAATGTAAAGCAAAAATGGGAATGTTATTCAGACACTTTAAAACAAGAAAAGCTGAACACATGATTATGCTTTACAAAACTTATGTGCGTAGTACACTCGAGTACTGCAATGTGATATGGTACCCACACTACCAAAAGGATATTGCGCAAATAGAGAGTGTACAAAGGTCCTATACTGCTAGAATAGAAGAAGTTAAGGACCTTGATTACTGGGAAAGACTGCAATTTTTAAAACTATACAGTCTAGAAAGGAGAAGAGAACGCTACATGATAATACAAGCATGGAAGCAAATAGAAGGAATTGCTGAAAACATCATGGAGCTTAAAGTATCAGAAAGAGCAAGCCGAGGTAGATTAATAGTGCCAAAAAGCATTCCAGGTAAACTGAGAAAGGCGCACAGGACATTAATCCACAACGCACCAGCATCGATAATGCAGCGACTATTTAATGTGCTGCCAGCTCATCTAAGAAACATATCAGGAGTGAGCGTAGATGCGTTTAAAAAGCAGCTCGATAAATACCTAAGATGCATCCCAGACCATCCAAGACTGGAAGATGCAAAATACACTGGAAGATGTATTAGCAACTCTCTGGTGGATATACGAGGTGCCTCACACTGAGGGACCTGGGGGAACCCAAACAAAAAATAAGGCAATAAGGAAAATCACTGGCCATGGCGTCGGCTAGAGCATTTTTACTCTATAAAAATTAAAACTATCGGGTTTAGGTTATTGATAATGCTGAAAAAAATTTGTGTGGTTGTAAAATATACTTATGTCAACTTTCAGCTACATCCGATGCATTGATAAGGAGCAAAGTCTAAAAAACTGTGTTACAGAGGCCACGAATCTCATAGTAGGTAAGTTATTATTGTTCATTCAAGAAGTAGAGAGCAAGCTGAAAAAAATCATGCAACGGGAGAGTGACGGAAGAATTCTTCAAGTGAAAACGCTGAGAACCATGATATTTTCCTAGAGATACTTTTAGAGAAAAGATTAGTGGACATGATTGATATATATATATATATATATATATATATATATATATATATATATATATATATATATATATATATATATATATATATATATATATATATATATAAACACATACATATATATGCCACCTCTTGAATTATCCTCATTACGTCATCTTACGTATTAGAAAACATAAGGATTATTATTTTTTTGATATATGCGACTAAATAAATGTGTACATTCTTATGAAACAAGCATCAACTAATTATGCAATTTTCTTTTAGGAGCCAGAAAAAAACATGACTCGCTGGAGGTATTAATTTGAACATCTGCAAATATTAATTCACTGATGTAATAACCTCTTGATGATCCGGGATTCATTTGAAAAAAAAGGGT
>NC_090729.1:155503784-155506284 GCF_036898095.1 Palaemon carinicauda
GGGGACCAAAGTGCAACCTTCTCTTGGAGGACCAGTATGCAAATTTCTCTTTGAGGACCAATATGTAACTTTTTTGGAGGACCAGTATGCAACTCTCTATTGGAGGACCAGCATGGAACTTTTACCTGGAGTACCAACTTGCTTCTTGCTCTTTGAGGACCAGTATACTACTTTCTCTTGGAGGACCAGTATGCAACCTTCTCTTGGAGGACCAGTATGCAACCATCTCTTGGAGGACCAGTATGTAATTTTCTCTTGTGGGACTAGTATGCCGCTTTTTCTTAGAGGACCAATATGCAGCTTTCTCTTGGAGGACCAGTATGCAATTTGCTCTTGGAGGAACAGTATGTAACTTGCTCTTGGAGGGCCAGTATGTAACTTTCTCATTGTGGACCAGTATTCAACTTTTTCTTGGAGACCAGTATGCAACTTTCTCTTGACATACCAGTATGTAACTTTTTCTTGGAGGACCAGTATGCAAGTTTATCTTGGAGATCCAGTATGTGAAATTCTCTTTGAGGGCCAGTATGTAACTTTCTCTTTGAGAACAAGTATGCAAATTGTTCTTGGAAGACTGATATTCAACATGCTCTTGGAGGGCCATGATGCAACTTACTCTTGGAAGACCAGTATACAAATTTATCATAGTGCGCCTGTATGCAACTTTCTCTTGGAAGACCAGAATACAACTTTCTCTTGGAAGAACTGAACGCAGCTTTCTTTTGAACGAACAGTATTCAACTTTCCCTTGGAGGGCCAGTATGCAACTTTCTTTTTGAGGACCAGTTTGCAACTTGCTTTAGGAAGACCAATATGTAATTTGCTCTTGGAGGGCCAATACGCAAGTTACTCTTGAAAGACCAGTATGCAACTTTCTCCATGACATGAGAGTTCAGCGCTGGACAAAATAAGCGCATGCTTTCAGAATGTAAATATAGGCTTGTTAGATTCAGGCTACCCATTTTTCTCCAAACACATTTTCCCAGATGAAATGAGCAGCCAACTATACAAGCGTCAGAGGAAACTTCACTTATAGCATTATGGAATGCCTTTACAATGTTACACAAAATCGTTTCTTGTCGTATGCCAGGTTCAAAATAAAGATGCACATCTAAAAGCCTTTTGTATGTTTCTTGACTTTTATTCTGCAGCAATGCATGAAACATTGGATAAAAGCGATCTTCTCTTATTATGTGTATAACATGGACTTGATAGAAGAGAATTGGGTTCCACTTTGAAAGTGTCATCAGCACAGCAATGCTTATATTCTTTTAGCAGATTTGAATTTTCCGGGGTACAAAATAAAAAAAAATCGATCATGATCATTTACACTTGTATCGTAGCCCAAAATATTATCTCCATGTGTATTGTGCATAACCATTCGAGTATTTCAATATCGCCACTGTAGTGAAAGCTGGAATTGCTTGTCCCTCTTTTCGTCTATTGCGTTGTATATTTCGCTGTATTGACGTATACTTTGAGAGAAGAGCAATTGGTTCAGTGCTCAAGCCAACACAACTTTCTTGAATAATTCTTCATGGTATGTCGTTTGAAGAACCAGCTCTCTCTCTAATTTGATAGAGTATTTTTTTCATGTCAGCTACTGCAGGTTGTGGCACATGATTATGTTCAGTCACTGTCTTCCAAAAAGAGCCGCCATCAACATGAATTCTGCTTTTGCTTTTTTCATCAATGCATCGCAACGGCTCGTTTCCAGAGGCAAGCTTTCTGTCCAAGCGATAAAAGAATCCATTTGAAATTATTTGCTCACGATTATTTTCTGAAAGAATTCGCTCCATCTGGGCTAGTGTCTGAAAGTTTAATAACTTTCTTTCACTTTTGAAGGAACATTATTGAAATAAGAATAAATGTTTAAAGACTTAACTACTTAATTGCTTCGTATAAGTAGCTAGGAAGTTTATTTTTTACTAATGTTTGTAGAAGCATTAAATTCTTAATTGCTTTAAACAAGTAGCAATGTAGTTTATTTTTTTATTGATGATTGTAGAAACATCAAATACATAATTACTTTGAACAAGTAACTAGACAGTTCATTTTTTAATAATGTTTGAATTACCTTCTTGGTGTTTTTCTGAGTGTGATATATATATATATATATATATATATATATATATATATATATATATATATATATATATATATATATATATATATATATATATATATATATATATATATATATATACATATATATATGTATATATATATATATATATATATATATATATATATATACATATATATATATATATATATATATATATATATATATATATATATATATATATATATATATATATATATATATATTTATATATATATATCGTAACAGGAAAATTCCACCCAGGAAATTCCACCCACGAAAATTTCACCCTGAAAATTTCACCCAGAGAAAAATTTCACCCAAAGAAAATTCCACCCAAAGAAAATTCCACCCAGAGAAAAATTTCACCCAAAGAAAATTCTACTCAAAGAAAAT
>NC_090729.1:155511284-155516284 GCF_036898095.1 Palaemon carinicauda
TGGAACGCCCAGCTCCAATATCCTGTTTTTGTTGTAATTAGTTCTAAATGGATGTGGTGGAGATAATGTCATTGTTGTTGTCCGTGTTGTTTGTTGCTGGAACAGCTGTGTCTCGCAGGTGGTGGTTGTGAATTTATATGAATGATTCAGAAATATTTCGTTTTAGACATCGTATGATTAGAGCCTACAGTATACGTCTTCTTTCGCACATGAATATTTTATTCGTCAGAAATCGAATAGCTTAAATATAAAAATAAATATAAATATAAATGTAATTATAAATATAAATTTATATAAAAGATGTGAGAATTTTCATGAAAGGTCAAGACTTTTCTTGACGGTAAGACTTTCCTAAAAACTGTGTATACATTTTTCTGGCGGATTTATTGTTTGAAAAATACATGCACTAAAATTTGCAATATTTTTTACATTATTAAAAAAAGTAACTATCAATGTGGAGAGCTACCGTAATATGGTAGAATTAAAAGAAATAAATAATAAATATCTACATTGATGATAAAGCTGTGAAGTGAATGCAAGGTTATTCAACATGATCATGAGCTTATATACAAACAGTTGAGGGCAACAATGGCACAAAAATTCAAATAATTTGAAATATGCAATGCTAAGTTTAAACAGGTTTTTGTATTATCAATGTGGGAGAGAGCGAGTGATAAAAAAACAAAAGACAGGTAAATTGTAGGCCAATCATCCTGCCGTATTTACGTAGATTTAAGCAGATCAATGGAGACCCAGTCTTTGCCACGAATGTTAAGAAAGCCTTCGGTTTGCATGACGAATCACAAGAAAAGAGCCTGCATAAGGGGGAGCCAGCGGTGGCTAGCTAGTATTTAAACTTTTTGATGTGTGTTGTTTCGCTGGCGCCTTGTAAGTTTGACGGTGAAGAGTAAATTTTCCCACAATGTGACATAGGCTGGAGATTGTTGGAGGAAGTTGCAGACGAAAAAAAAAAAAATCAACAGGGACGACCAATGGTCAACGTACACCATTTCAGCTACTGAGACATCTAGGGCATCCTTAGGAGTGGTTCATAATCCCAGGAGGACCCAGGCTGAGGATCCGTTTAACTATTCTGTTGGCTGCAGTGTTATAGGTGGTTGTCTGATGTAGGTGGTTGAGAGGTAAAAGTGGTAACCATGTCAGAAGTGATATGCTCAGAGATAGTGAATCTCCCTATCCATCCTAAGAGTAAGGTGGATGCTTTTGAGGTGGACGTTACCGTTTGCATGGGGATGGTTTCAGAACAACAAGTGGAATGGTCAGTGACGGCAAATAGGTAACGGTTTCCTTGTTATATGAGTAAGGGACCTACCACGTCGACGTGAATGTGGTCAAAACGACGATTAGGTTGAGGAAAGGTGCCTACTACTGAATCTGTGATTTAATGTATATTTGAAGTTTAACATAAAGTACAGGTGCAGCCACAATGCTTAGCTTTGTTAGCAATATCATGCCAAATGAACTTCGTCTTTAGTAGCTGTGCAGTAGATTAGCGCGATGGATGTGAAAGGCCATGAATGAACTCAAACACCTGGTGGCCATAAAAGCAAGTATCCACTGTTGTGGCCTACCTGTACTGACGTCATAGAGGAGGGTGGCACTGGAGTCGTCACGGGATATGTCTTCCCAACAGAGGGATGAGCAGGATGCCCTGAAGGCTTGGTACTCTGGATCTTTTAGTTGGGCTTCTACTAAAGCATTGAAATCCAATCCCAGATGAGTGTCACCCAATGTGATTCATTTTCTGTTGGATGCATAGAAGAGTGCAGTTGTATTCAGTAATGGCAGAAAGATGTTGTCTTTGATGGGCAGACTAGGCATCGGACTGTTGAGTGAAGGCCTACATCAGAGGCATATGGTTCGTGTGCATGACTAACGTCTTACCTTCTAAGAAATTAGAAGGTGACGGACAGCCAAATGCACCGCCAGTAATTCTTGGTCGAAGGTAGAGTAGCCGAATTCCGACTTAGTCTTCTTCTGGAGAAGCCCAATGATAATAGTTTATCGTGCCCAAACATTCTTTACAGTGTATGAGCGTATATGAAACACGTAAGGTACAAATCAGAAAACATATTTTTTTGGCACAGTAAAAAATAACATGTGATATACGCTTTTATCTCAAGTAAAGAACACTCAAGACCTAATAAATGTTATAATGTTTTCCTTGATTAAGAGAAGCAGTATATTTTCTTTTATAGCCAAGTATTAGCAATGAAAGCTCTATATAGATATTTGTAAGTAAAATCCCCATATAGAAGACCACTTTCAGTAGATTCTAATAGTTTCATTTCTGAACCTTGTTCCTTGTAGAAAATGTTAAGGTATTTTCAAAAAGATCCAATTTTTTACTGTGAAGAACGTAGCCAGAAAGAGTTCAAATGAGGCATTGTCTGCTTCATTAGAGCTTCTGAATTATTGTGTAATCTTAGAAACTGTAATTTCATCACGGAGAAAATTACCTGCAATAAACGCTGCAGATAGAATACGTCTCTGGTTTCAGCTCATTTAAGGAAAGTTACCGAAGTGAAGGATAAATTTAAGAGTTGTATTCACTTTCAGTCTTTTTTAGTTGAGAAATTATTTTTGAAAATGGCAAAATTACCATTTCATAGATTTAGATTCACTGACTTTGAAACTTATATCAAGCATAGTAAGGCTTTCACAATGCTAAAAACTGTGAAAATTTAAAAGTCAAAGTAATCATTATAAAAAAAATCCGATTTTCACCTAAAATAACCGTTTCTTTTTTTATCCTGTTCCTGTAAATCTTTCATCACACTCTTGAGTCACAAAACAATATAAAAACACCTCTTAACTTGTTGATTAAGATAAAATAAACAAAATAATTTTAAGGAATGCAAATAAGAAAACCTTGCTTTGTTAGAATTCAGAAAATAATGATAGAGAAAACGACTTAGATATATATGATACGACTCTTCTTCGAGAGATCTCCTGCATGCTTAATCTCAGCATGCAAATTCCAGTGCGGAAGACGCACAAGAGTAGCGAGCAAAGTTTGGTTATCTTGAGTTTTGTGAAACTCTTTATGCATTTTCACTTTTATTTATGGATACATAACGAACATACATCACATGATGGAATATGGTTTACACGTACCACAAAGTATTACCTATTAAACAATGAAAAAAGAAAGCTTTATGTTTTTATAGTTATATGAGTGTTGTTTTATTTAGGTTTTCTATGGTTTCCAAGGCTCTCAGTTTCCTTATTTTTGTAGTTCCTTTAAGCGTAAGTGAACAAAATGCAAGTGAAATATGTTGCAGATCCCGCGATTTTTTCTTCTCTTTGGGTCATACTGTCTCTAATTTGAAGTTTAATGCAAGTATTTTTTCCTAGTAACGAGTATACATGAACAAACATACTAAAAGAAATTTACACACACGTTAGGGCATCGTTTGCAGCACTTATCCTTTTATATTTAGGTATATATATATATATATATATATATATATATATATATATATATATATATATATATATATATATATATATATATATATATATATATATATATATATATATATATATATATATATATATATATATATATATATATATATATATAAATTATATGCAGAAGAACCACAGGGAAAATGAAAATACGAAATATACGCTTAAATCCTGTCTAGTTGCGTGATACTTCTTCAGAAGTACTTATGAATAAGTATCACGAAACTAGTCAGGACTTAAGCGTATATTTCGTATTTTCATTTTCCCTGAGGTTCTTTTGCATCTGAGCATCACGTTTTCCTGTGATTTTTACGCATATATATATATATATATATATATATATATATATATATATATATATATATATATATATATATATATATATATATATATATATATATATCTGTGTGTGTGTGTGTGTGTGTGTACGAAATATACGATTACGTACTGACTAGTTTCGTGATACATCTTCAGAGGACTGAAGAAGTTTCACGAAACTAGTCAGGACTTAATCGTATATTTCGTATTTTCATTTTCCCAGTGGTTCTTCTGCATATGAGCATCACGTTTTCCTGTGATTTTTACGCATATGTGTGTATATATATATATATATATATATATATATATATATATATATATATATATATATATATATATATATATATATATATATATATATATATATATATACTGTATATGTATATATATATATATATATATATATATATATATATATATATATATATATATATATATATATATATATATATATATATATATATATATATACTGTATATGTATATATATATATTTATATATATATATATATATATATATATATATATATATATATATATATATATATATATATATATATATATATATATATATATATATATATATATATATATATATATATATATACTGTATATGTATATATATATATATATATATATATATATATATATATATATATATATATATATATATATATATATATATATATATATATATACAAAGTATGTCTGTTTTCGTATTTGGCAATATTTGTGTAACATGAAAGAATAAAAACCCCAGCCACCCCTTTCGTTTTTTTTTAACTTCACGCGACGCAAAGCAGTGAAGACATCTATTTTGGATTATATGAGAGCTTCTTGAACCAACTCTTCTTTGTGGAATTAGTGTAGGTGCTGAACACTTTTGGAAGGACAACAGTTATATCTGTTTTAATTTCCTGTTTGCTTCATACAGGTGCCGTAAAAAAGAATCAAAATGCTAAGAAACTGGTAATGCAAAAAACTTGTTAATTGTAGAGCATAAGAGAAAGGATATAACAGTCCTTAGATTTAGTTTGGTCATGTGAAAAGATTAAAGTGTTTGGGAGGGGGGATGAATATATGCAAGGCTCATGATAGATGCAGTGAAATGGGTTTTGAAAAAGGAAAGGTGTTGATATACCAATAACATGAAATGTTCATGAACCTTCAATATACCGTATATGAAAAAGT
>NC_090729.1:155521284-155523784 GCF_036898095.1 Palaemon carinicauda
CTTTCATTGCTAATACTTGGCTATAAAAGAAAATATACTGCTTCTCTTAATCAAGGAAAACATTATAACATTTATTAGGTCTTGAGTGTTCTTTACTTGAGATAAAAGCGTATATCACATGTTATTTTTTACTGTGCCAAAAAAATATGTTTTCTGATTTGTACCTTACGTGTTTCATATACGCTCATACACTGTAAAGAATGTTTGGGCACGATAAACTATTATCATTGGGCTTCTCCAGAAGAAGACTAAGTCGGAATTCGGCTACTCTACCTTCGACCAAGAATTACTGGCGGTGCATTTGGCTGTCCGTCACCTTCTAATTTCTTAGAAGGTAAGACGTTAGTCATGCACACGAACCATATGCCTCTGATGTAGGCCTTCACTCAACAGTCCGATGCCTAGTCTGCCCATCAAAGACAACATCTTTCTGCCATTACTGAATACAACTGCACTCTTCTATGCATCCAACAGAAAATGAATCACATTGGGTGACACTCATCTGGGATTGGATTTCAATGCTTTAGTAGAAGCCCAACTAAAAGATCCAGAGTACCAAGCCTTCAGGGCATCCTGCTCATCCCTCTGTTGGGAAGACATATCCCGTGACGACTCCAGTGCCACCCTCCTCTATGACGTCAGTACAGGTAGGCCACAACAGTGGATACTTGCTTTTATGGCCACCAGGTGTTTGAGTTCATTCATGGCCTTTCACATCCATCGCGCTAATCTACTGCACAGCTACTAAAGACGAAGTTCATTTGGCATGATATTGCTAACAAAGCTAAGCATTGTGGCTGCACCTGTACTTTATGTTAAACTTCAAATATACATTAAATCACAGATTCAGTAGTAGGCACCTTTCCTCAACCTAATCGTCGTTTTGACCACATTCACGTCGACGTGGTAGGTCCCTTACTCATATAACAAGGAAACCGTTACCTATTTGCCGTCACTGACCATTCCACTTGTTGTTCTGAAACCATCCCCATGCAAACGGTAACGTCCACCTTAAAAACATCCACCTTACTCTTAGGATGGATAGGGAGATTCACTATCTCTGAGCATATCACTTCTGACATGGTTACCACTTTTACCTCTCAACCATCTACATCAGACAACCACCTACAACACTGCAGCCAACAGAATAGTTAAACGGATCCTCAGCCTGGGTCCTCCTGGGATTATGAACCACTCCTAAGGATGCCCTAGATGTCTCAGTAGCTAAAATGGTGTACGTTGACCATTGGTCGTCCCTGTTGATTTTTTTTTTTTTTTTTCGTCTGCAACTTCCTCCAACAATCTCCAGCCTATGTCACATTGTGGGAAAATTTACTCTTCACCGTCAAACTTACAAGGCGCCAGCGAAACAACACACATCAAAAAGTTTAAATACTAGCTAGCCACCGCTGGCTCCCCCTTATGCAGGCTCTTTTCTTGTGATTCGTCATGCAAACCGAAGGCTTTCTTAACATTCGTGGCAAAGACTGGGTCTCCATTGATCTGCTTAAATCTTCGTAAATACGGCAGGATGATTGGCCTACAATTTACCTGTCTTTTGTTTTTTTATCACTCGCTCTCTCCCACATTGATAATACAAAAACCTGTTTAAACTTAGCATTGCATATTTCAAATTATTTGAATTTTTGTGCCATTGTTGCCCTCAACTGTTTGTATATAAGCTCATGATCATGTTGAATAACCTTGCATTCACTTCACAGCTTTATCATCAATGTAGATATTTATTATTTATTTCTTTTAATTCTACCATATTACGGTAGCTCTCCACATTGATAGTTACTTTTTTTAATAATGTAAAAAATATTGCAAATTTTAGTGCATGTATTTTTCAAACAATAAATCCGGCAGAAAAATGGATACACAGTTTTTAGGAAAGTCTTACCGTCAAGAAAAGTCTTGACCTTTCATGAAAATTCTCACATCTTTTATATAAATTTATATTTATAATTACATTTATATTTATATTTATATTTATATTTAAGCTATTCGATTTCTGACGAATAAAATATTCATGTGCGAAAGAAGACGTATACTGTAGGCTCTAATCATACGATGTCTAAAACGAAATATTTCTGAATCATTCATATAAATTCACAACCACCACCTGCGAGACACAGCTGTTCCAGCAACAAACAACACGGACAACAACAATGACATTATCTCCACCACTTCCAATTAGAACCAATTACAACAAAAACAGGATATTGGAGCTGGGCGTTCCAGTGGAGTGCAATATCAGGTTTCCTTTTAAAAGTTTGTTCAAAATGACGTCATAAAACTACACCCGGTCCTATTACGCTTGATGTGGATTTTTGTGTTGATTATCTGCTGAAAGTTCAATTAAAAAGAACTGCGCTTTTACACCTGATACATATTCATGACATGGTCGTACCGTCCCTTTGGCAGTTAACGTTATCAAGATATACAACTCCCACACATCTCATTTGTGTGTTAACATCAAATGGGCAATTACTAATAA
>NC_090729.1:155526284-155543784 GCF_036898095.1 Palaemon carinicauda
GAAGTTAAAATGATATTCATCTCTTGGAACATACCATTGGATTTCTCCTTTATACATTGCATATTATTCAGTACGAATATATGGATACAACATGTCAGGTCCTATTTTCACTTCATCAATTATACTTCAGTGCATCTGAAAATTATGATGATCTTGTTTGACTATTCTAAAGAAGCATCCTCAACTAGCCTACTTCGCTTGGCCTAATTCTTTTCCTATTAATTTATCGAATGTAAATAAAAAACCTTAGCCTCAATTTGGAAATATTACAAGAGGAAGATAATTCATGTATCATTTTCAGTCTTTTACAGCTTAAATGTACTTATTCCCCAGATTTTTAAGCTTCAGTTTCCTAGAGTAAGAGAAATTTGCATACTGGTCCTCCAAGAGAAAGTTGCATATTGGTCCCCCATGAGAAAATTGCATCTCTGTCTTTTAAGAGAAAGATGCATGCTGGTACTCAAACAAAACGGTGCATACTGCTCCTACAAGAGAAAACCGCATACTATTCTTTCAAGAAAAAGTTGCATTCTGGTCTTCCGAGAGAACGTTGCATACTGGCACTCTATGAGAAAGTTGGAAGCAACAACAATTCAGCACAGGACAATTCAGCGCAAAGACACTTGAAAAGGAAATTATAAGCAAAAGCACCATAAGTAAATATGAGTGTTTGTATATGTATACAGTATATGCATACATAACTATATATATATATATATATATATATATATATATATATATATATATATATATATATATATATATATATATATATATATATATATATGGTTACATGGAAATTCCACCCACGAAAATTTCTCCCAGAAAATTCCACCCAAAGAAAATTCCACCCCGAGAAAATTCCACCCAAAGATAATTCCACCCATAGAAAATTTCTCCCAAGTTTTTTTGAAGTGTTAAAATACAAAGTATCAAAAGATTGCCAAAAGAATGGTTAACAAGCAAACAACAATAAACTTATGAGTTATATACTTTTGTTTCACACAGAATATATATTAAAAAAATTGCATCTCCAATATGAAAGATAAAAATAGTTAGAATTATGAAAAATTAGAGAAAAATTAAATTTAATGAAGGTTATATGCAACACCTCTTAGGAACTTCAAAGTATCATTGACATCGAAACATTCGACAAGGTGTCTAAGTCTGGTATTAATACTTTTGTATTTATTTCTTTGATCATTGTGATCCCCTCGAGCATTGTGATTCAATTTTATTTGAGTCAGGCTTTCTTCCTTTTACAATGCGGCACAAAGTTTCCAGAGATTTGGGTGTATGCTTGCTAACGACGATCGTAGATCACTATGGAAACCTGTAGCTCCATTATTGGACCGTAGTATATTTTGCAAGACCTGTTCATGTACATTCAAGAGACCTTTTGAGAAAAGAGGTTCTCTTCTTTTGCAGTTGGTTCCTATTCTTCGGTACACGCCAATATGGGTGCTTTCAAAGAAACACAAACTTATCTGGTATATCATTATCTTCCGAAAGTAATTCAAATGCAGCGGTGACTTCGGATGGTAGAAGAAATGCCAGAGCATTAAAGCATTTAATTTTAAGAGCAGAGTGTGGGTCATTATTATACTGAGTTTTTCTGCCAATCTCAAATATCTTTCGCCAACAAGATTGGCCAAAGTGAAACAAACGACCACGTATAGAAGTGTTATGAAACAAAGTTAAAAAAAGCCTTAAGGATTCCTTTTCAAAGTGCACTAAGCAATTCGAAGGACAAATATTTGGACACAACTGAAAAAGAGCTTCCAAAAATAACTTGTAAGTTTCTTCTCTTTTATTCGGCATTAGGGAAAAGACACTGGGGAGAAATGTATTTTGAACAATGATATGCACTTTGAAGAGCTGAGTCAAAAGCTGTGGACATGGTTTAAATGTCCAGTTGTTAAGAACTCTTATTTGGGTAATTCATTATTATTTAGATATTTCGTTTTAAATTATTGTTTACTTAAGAACAACCTTTTTTGGTAATTTAAAATTTTTGTTTACTTGGGTGCAATTTCTTTGGGTGGAATTTTGTTTGGGTGGAATTTTCTTTGGGTGAAATTTTTCTCTGGGTGGAATTTTCTTTGAGTGGAATTTTCTTTGGGTGAAATTTTTCTCTGAAGGGAATTTTCTTTGGGTGGAATTTTCTTTGGGTGAAATTTTTCTCTGGGTGGAATTTTCTTTTGGGTGGAATTTTCTTTGGGTGAAATTTTCTGGGTGAAATTTTCGTGGGTGGAATTTCCTGGGTGGAATTTTCCTGTTACGATATATATATATATATATATATATATATATATATATATATATATATATATATATATATATATATATATATATATATATATATATATATATATATGTATATGTATATGTGTATGTATATGTATGTATATATATATATATATATATATATATATATATATATATATATATATATATATATATATATATATATATATATATATATATATATATATATATATATATATATATATATATACATATATATATATATATATATATATATATATATATATATATATATATATATATATATATATATATATATATATATATATATATATATATATATATATGTATATATATATATATATATATATATATATATATATATATATATATATATATATATATATATATATATATGTATATATATATATATATATATATATATATATATATATATATATATATATATATATATATATATATATATATATATATATCACACTCAGAAAAACACCAAGAAGGTAATTCAAACATTATTAAAAAATGAACTGTCTAGTTACTTGTTCAAAGTAATTATGTATTTGATGTTTCTACAATCATCAATAAAAAAATAAACTACATTGCTACTTGTTTAAAGCAATTAAGAATTTAATGCTTCTACAAACATTAGTAAAAAATAAACTTCCTAGCTACTTATACGAAGCAATTAAGTAGTTAAGTCTTTAAACATTTATTCTTATTTCAATAATGTTCCTTCAAAAGTGAAAGAAAGTTATTAAACTTTCAGACACTAGCCCAGATGGAGCGAATTCTTTCAGAAAATAATCGTGAGCAAATAATTTCAAATGGATTCTTTTATCGCTTGGACAGAAAGCTTGCCTCTGGAAACGAGCCGTTGCGATGCATTGATGAAAAAAGCAAAAGCAGAATTCATGTTGATGGCGGCTCTTTTTGGAAGACAGTGACTGAACATAATCATGTGCCACAACCTGCAGTAGCTGACATGAAAAAAATACTCTATCAAATTAGAGAGAGAGCTGGTTCTTCAAACGACATACCATGAAGAATTATTCAAGAAAGTTGTGTTGTCTTGAGCACTGAACCAATTGCTCTTCTCTCAAAGTATACGTCAATACAGCGAAATATATAACGCAATAGACGAAAAGAGGGACAAGCAATTCCAGCTTTCACTACAGTGGCGATATTGAAATACTCGAATGGTAATGCACAATACACATGGAGATAATGATTTGGGCTACGATACAAGTGTAAATGATCATGATCGATTTTTTTTTATTTTGTACCCCGGAAAATTCAAATCTGCTAAAAGAAAATAAGCATTGCTGTGCTGATGACACTTTCAAAGTGGAACCCAATTCTCTTCTATCAAGTCCATGTTATACACATAATCAGAGAAGATCGCTTTTATCCAATGTTTCATGCATTGCTGCAGAATAAAAGTCAAGAAACATACAAAAGGCTTTTAGATGTGCATCTTTATTTTGAACCTGGCATACGACAAGAAACGATTTTGTGTAACATTGTAAAGGCATTCCATAATGCTATAAGTGAAGTTTCCTCTGGCGCTTGTATAGTTGGCTGCTCATTTCATCTGGGAAAATGTGTTTGGAGAAAAATGGGTAGCCTGAATCTAACAAGCCTATCTTTACATTCTGAAAGCATGCGCTTATTTTGTCCAGCGCTGAACTCTCATGTCATGGAGAAAGTTGCATACTGGTCTTTCAAGAGTAACTTGCGTATTGGCCCTCCAAGAGCAAATTACATATTGGTCTTCCTAAAGCAAGTTGCAAACTGGTCCTCAAAAAGAAAGTTGCATACTGGCCCTCCAAGGGAAAGTTGAATACTGTTCGTTCAAAAGAAAGCTGCGTTCAGTTCTTCCAAGAGAAAGTTGTATTCTGGTCTTCCAAGAGAAAGTTGCATACAGGCGCACTATGATAAATTTGTATACTGGTCTTCCAAGAGTAAGTTGCATCATGGCCCTCCAAGAGCATGTTGAATATCAGTCTTCCAAGAACAATTTGCATACTTGTTCTCAAAGAGAAAGTTACATACTGGCCCTCAAAGAGAATTTCACATACTGGACCTCCAAGATAAACTTGCATACTGGTCCTCCAAGAAAAAGTTACAAACTGGTATGTCAAGAGAAAGTTGCATACTGGTCTCCAAGAAAAAGTTGAATACTGGTCCACAATGAGAAAGTTACATACTGGCCCTCCAAGAGCAAGTTACATACTGTTCCTCCAAGAGCAAGTTGCATACTGGTCCTCCAAGAGAAAGCTGCATATTGGTCCTCTAAGAAAAAGCGGCATACTAGTCCCACAAGAGAAAATTACATACTGGTCCTCCAAGAGATGGTTGCATACTGGTCCTCCAAGAGAAGGTTGCATACTGGTCCTCCAAGAGAAAGTAGTATACTGGTCCTCAAAGAGCAAGAAGCAAGTTGGTACTCCAGGTAAAAGTTCCATGCTGGTCCTCCAATAGAGAGTTGCATACTGGTCCTCCAAAAAAGTTACATATTGGTCCTCAAAGAGAAATTTGCATACTGGTCCTCCAAGAGAAGGTTGCATTTTGGTCCCCCAAAAGAAAGTTACATACAAGTATTTCAAGAGAAATTTACCTTCTGGACTCCCAAGAGAATGTTACATACTGGTCCTCTAAGAGAAAGTTGCATACTGGTCTTCCAAGAGAAAGTTCCAAATTGATTCTCCAAGAGAAAGTTACATACTGGTCCTCCAAGAGAATGTTACATACTGGTCCTCTAAGAGAAAGTTACATACTAGCCCTCCAAGAGAAAGTTACATACTGGTCCTCCAAGAGCAGGTTGCATACTGGTCCTCCAGAAAAAAAAGTTGCATACTAGTCCTCCATGAGAAATACACATACTGGTCCTCCAAGAGAAATACACATACTGGTCCTCCAAGAGAAAGTCACATACTGGTGTCCAGGAGAATGTTACATACTGGTCCTCCAAAGGAAAGTTGCATATTGGTCCTCCAAGAAAAATTTACATAATAGTCCTCCAAGAGAAAGTTGCATACCGGACTTCTAAGATAATGTTACATACTAGTCCTCAAAGAGCAAGTGGCATACTGGTCTTCCAAGAGAAAGTTGCACACAGGTATTCCAAGAGAAAATTACATACTGGTCTCCCAAGGGAAAGTTACATACTGGTCTTCCAAGTGAAAGTTGCATACTTGTCCTCCAAGACAAAGTTACATATTAGTCTCCCAAGATCAAGTTGTACACTGGTCCTCCAAGATCAATTTGCATACTGGTTTTCCAAGAGGGATATGCATACTGGTACACCAAGAGAAAGTTACACACTGGTCTTTAAAGAGAAAGTTACATATTGGTCGTCCAAGAGAAAGTTGCATACCAGTCTTCAAGGAGAATGTTGTATACTTATTATCCAAGAGAAAGGTATACACCAGGACCCCAATTGCAATTTGCATACTGGTCCCCCAATATCAAGACACATACCCCATAAGCAAGTTGCATACTGGTCATACTAGAGCAACTTGCATACTGGTCCTTCAAGATAAAGTTACATACCGGTTCTCCAAGACAAAGTTGCATACTGTTCCTCCAAATTGAAAGAACGAGCATATGGAGCCAGATCGGCTGAAACAGTTAGCCAACTGCTGCATGACCTAGCAATTAGGCTTATATACCTGGCATTTCGAAGACATCGGTGTTTGTAAGTAGTCTTGGGATTAGCTGCAGCATCCCTAAATAGCTGTTTAAATCCCAATGACTGACACTTGCTGACACCTTTAATTACATCAACATTGTTAAGCGTCAGGAAATCTACTTTAGAGACATCACGCTAAACACTTTTCCATTCGTCTCTTAATTATTCATGATTACTACTGTGTGTAATCAGTCCCTAAGGCTATTATGAAGATCATAAAGACGTGATCCAAATCTTCTCCGATTAAAGATAAGACTCATTCATTTCCTTCAAGATAATGGGGCTTCAAGTGTCAATTCCGAGATTGAATTGAATTGGAGCCTTTGACAAGAAAATCATATTGCATCTCACAGCTTCTGCTATTATATTTTATCTTGACATTATTTTCATATATTCCCTGTTTATCAATTTATGTTATTTTTTATATAGGTGTTTTGAACATATTGTTGTGGATCAAACATATCTTTAAGTAAAACTAGATTTAGATTTATTGAAAGCAGTTATTATGAATAAAACCTCAAAATATTTCCGTATAAATCTAGCATTGCAACCTTTTATTAATTTTTTTCCCAAAAACTTCATTATTTGGAAGCTATACTTTTTTTTTCGTTCCCGCAGTTAAGAGAAATGTTTACTTGGTATCTACGCTGATTTATTTTGCAAGCCAAGAAATAATGAAAAGGCCCATTTCGATAAACCTATGAGCAAACATTTTTATCGTTTAATCCATCCTACAGTATGTGCATAATTTATGTTAAGTTAAAACCTTTTTATATACTATTGAATATTTAAATTCCATCAGAAAAGAGATTTACGTTAAATATTAAATCGTTCAACTTGAGTAAAATTTATCATATTTGATATACTGTACATGTAAAATCTTTTGTCATAAGATACTGCATAAATTAAGATCATATATAATTCAGTTTCAACTTTGCGATGGAAAGTTGTAAGTGCCTAGTTTATCACCTTATGGAAGGTTATGTTTAGTGCAATATAAAAACTTTGTGAATAACTATAATTACTATGAAAATTTGTGTTATTAGCAATTGCCCAATTGATGTTAACACACAAATGAGATGTGTGGGAGTTGTATATCTTGATAACGTTAATTGCCAAAGGGACAGTACGACAATGTCATGAATATGTATCAGGTGTAAAAGCGCAGTTCGTTTTAATTGAACTTTCAGCAGATAATCAACACAAAAATCCACATCAAGCGTAATAGGACCGGGTGTAGTTTTATGATGTCATTTTGAACAAACTTTTAAAAGGAAACCTGATATTGCACAGCCATCGGAACGCCCAGCTCCAATATCCTGTTTTTGTTGTAATTGGTTCTAATTGGATGTGGTGGAGATAATGTCATTGTTGTTGTCCGTGTTGTTTGTTGCTGGAACAGCTTTGTCTAGCTTGTTATTGTTGAAGATCGCCTGACCCTTTTGGTCAGACACGGGCTTTTGCAATCTTTCAGTCCGTAGTGTGTCTAGCTCTGGTGGTTTTGAATTTATAGGAATGATTTGAAAATCTTTCGTTTCAGACATCGTATGATTATAGGCTAGAGTATACGTCTTCATTAGCATATGAGGAATATTTTATTAGTTCGAAATCGAACAACTTAAATATAAATATAATTATAAATATAAATATTAATATATATATATATATATAGATATAAAACTTGAGAATTTTCATGAAAGGCCAAGACTTTTCTTGACGGTGAGATTTTCCTAAAACTGTGTATCCATTTTTCTGGTGAATTTATTGTTTGAAAAATACATGCACTAAATTTTTAGTAAAACGCATATTAATATGCAATATTTTTTACATTGTTAAAGAAAAATTACTATTAATGTAGAAAGTTGCAGAAATATGGTTGAATTAAAAGAAATAAAAAATAAAAATCTGCATTGATGATAAAGCTGTGAAGTGAATGCAAGTTTATTCAACATGATTATGAGCTTATATACAAACAGTTGAGGTCAACAATGACAGAAAAATTCATATAATTTAGAACTTGCAATGGTAAGCTTAAACAAGTTTTTGCATTATCAATGTGGGAGAGAGCAAGTAATAAAAAGAAAAAAAGAAAGGTAAACTGTAGGCCAATCATCTTGCCGGATTTATGCAGATTTTAGTAGATCAATGGAGACCCAGTCTTTGCCACGAATGTTAAGAAAGCCTTCGGTTTGCACGCCAGATCACGAGGAAAGGGCCCGCGTAAGAGGGAGCCACTGGTGGCTAGCTAGTATTTAAACTCTTCGATATGTGTTGTTTCGCTGGCGGCTTGTAAGTTTGACGGCAAGGAGAAAATTTTCCTACAACATTACGTAGGCACTGGATATTGTTGGAGGAGGTTGCAGACGAAAAAATAAAAATTCAACAAGGACGACCAATAGGTCAACATACACCATTTCAGCTACTGAGACATCTAGGGCATCCTTAGGAGTGGTTCTTAATCCCAGGAGGACCCATGCCGAGGATCCGTTTGACTATTCTGTTGGCTGCAGTGTTGTAGGCGGTTGTCTGATGTAGGCGGTTGAGAGGTAAAAGTGGTAACCATGCCAGAAGTAATATGCTCAGAGATAGTGAATCTCCCTATCCATCCTAAGAGTAAGGTGGATGCTAATGAGGTGGACGTTACTGTTTGCATGGGGATAGTTTCAGAACAACAAGTGAAATGGTCAGTGACGGCAAATAGGTAACGATTTCCTTGTTGTATGGGTAGGGGACCTACTACGTCAACGTGAATGTGGTCAAAACGACGCTTTGTTAGACCATGCCGAATGAACTTCGTCTTTAGTAGCTGTGCAGTAGATCAGCACGATGGTTGTGAAAGGCCATGAATGAACTCAAACACCTAGTGGACATAAAAGCAAGTATCCTCTGTTGTGGCCTACCTGTACTGACGTCACATAGGAGGGTGGCATTGGAGTCGTCACAGGTGATTTCTTCCCAACAGAGGGATGTGCAGGATGTGTTGGGCTTCTGCTAAAGCATTGAAATCCAATCCCAGATGAGTGTCACCCAATGTGATTCATTTTCTGTTGGATGCATAGAAGAGTGCAGTTGTATTCAGTAATGGCAGAAAGATGTCAGCTTTGATGGGCAGATTAGGCATCGGACTGTTGAGTGAAGGCCAGCCAAATGCACCCACAGTAATTCTTGGTCGAAGGTAGAGTAGCCGAATTCCGGCTTAGACAGTCTTCTTCCGAAGAAGGCCAATGAGCGTGGTAAGCCGTTTGACCACCTGCCTGACTACTGCACCATTAGCAATGTCACTGGAATCAGTGAAGAGAAGGAGAGGCACATATAGTATGGAAAAAAGTGAGAGGAGCAGCAGTTTATAGAGCATTCTTGAAAGAGACTCCTTGTCCTTTTGCTCGCCTTTAAGGGGGTATAGAGGGGGCAAGGGTCGTGGTGATGGCTAGGAGGAACCGGTGATAGTAGTTTATCATGCCCAAGCATTCTTTACAGTGTGAGCGTGTATAAAACATGTAAGGTACAAAACAGAAAACATATTTTTTGGCACAGTAAAAAATAACATGTGATATATGCTTTTATCTCGAGTAAAAACCCTCAGACTTATTGAATGTTATAATTTTTTGCCAGATTAAGAGAAGCGGTATATTTTCTTTTATAGCCAAGTATTAGTAATGAAAGTTCTATATAGATATTTGTAAGTAAAATCCACATATAGAAGACCACATTCAGTAGATTTTTATAGTTTCATTTCAGAAACTTGTTCCTTGTAGAAAATGTTAAGGTATTTTCAAAAAGATCCAATCTTTTTACTGGGATAACGTAGCCAGAATGAGTCTAAATGAGGCATTGTCTGCTTCATTAGAGCTTCTGGAATTATTGTGTAATCTTAGAAACTGTAATTTCATCACGTAGAAAATTACCTGTGATAAACGCGGCAGATGAAATACGTCTCTGATTTCAGCTCATTTAAGGAAAGTTACCGAAGTGAAGGATAAATTTAAGAGTTGTATTCACTTTCAGTCTTTTCTGTTTGAGAAATTATTTTTAAAAATGGCAAAATTACCATTTCATAGATTTAGATTCACTGACTTTGAAACTTATATCAAGCATAGTAAGGCTTTCATAATGCTGAAAACTGTGAAAATTTAAAAGTCAAAGTAATCATTCCAAAAAAATCCGATTTTCACCTAAAAATATCCGTTTCTTTTTAATCCTCTTCCTGTAAATCTTTCATCACACTCTTGAGTCACAAAACAATATTAAAAACACCTTTTAACTTGTTGATTAAGATAAAATAAACAAAATAATTTTAAGGAATGCAAATAAGAAAACCTTGCTTTGTTAGAATTCAGAAAATAATGATAGAGAAAACGACTTAGATATATATGATACGACTCTTCTTCGAGAGATCTTCTGCATGCTTAATCTCCGCATGCAAATTCCAGTGCGGAAGACGCACAAGAATAGCGACCAAAGTTTGGTAATCTTGAGTTTTGTGAAACTCTTTATGCATTTTCACTTTTATTTATGGATACATAACCAACATACATCGCGTGATGAAATGTGGTTTACACGTACCACAAGGTATTCCGTATAAAACAATGAAAAAAGAAAGCTTTATGTTTTTATAGTTATATGAGGGTTTTTTTTTTATTTAGGTTTTGTATGGTTTCCAAGCCTCTCAGTTTCCTTAATTTTAAAGTTTCTTTAAGCGTAAGTGAACAAAATGCAAGTGAAAAATGTTGCAGATCCCGTGATTTTTTCCTCTCGTTGGATCATACTGTCCTCTAATTTGAAGTTTAATGCAAGTATTTTTCCTGGTAAGGAGTAAGTATATATACACAAACATAAACAAACACACACTAACAGAAATTTACACACACATTAGGGCATCGGTTGCGGCACTCATCCTTTTCTATATATATATATATATATATATATATATATATATATATATATATATATATATATATATATATATATATATATATATATATATATATATATATATATATATATATATATATATATACAAAGTTTCTCTGTTTTCGTATTTGGCAATATTTGCGTAACATGAAAGAATAAAAACCCCAGCCGCCCCTTTCGTTTTTTTTTAACTTCACGCGACGCAAAGCAGTGAAGACATCTATTTTGGATTATATGAGAGCTTCTTGAACCAACTCTTCTTTGTGGAATTAGCGTAGGTGCTGAACACTTATGGAAGGACAACAGTTATATCTGTTTTAATTTCCTGTTTGCTTAATACAGGTGCCATAAAAAAGAATTAAAATGCTAGGAAACTGGTAATGCCAAAAAACTTGTTAATTGTAGAGCATAAGAGAAAGGATATAACAGTCCTTAGATTTAGTTTGGTCATGTGAAAAGATTAAAGTGTTTGGGAGGGGGGATGAATATATGCAAGGCTCATGATAGATGCAGTGAAATGGGTTTTGAAAAGGAAAGGTGTTGATGTACCAATAACATGAAATGTTCATGAACCTTCAATATACTGTATATGAAAAAGTTATCATCATTCAACCTCTCTCTCTCTCTCTCTCTCTCTCTCTCTCTCTCTCTCTCTCTCTCTCTCTCTCTCTCTCTCTCTCTCTCTCTCTCTCTCTCTCAATCTAGCATGAGCTCTATTTTTTGTTTTTTGTTTCCACCAGAATATATCTTAGTCTACATTCCAACTTGTATGCTTCCATGCGTACACTAAGATATTAAAAAAAAAAAATTAAAGGAATAATATATCCCTCCTGAAATTGTAGTCACAATTAAGGTATTATGCATTATGTATTATAATTCCCTTTATCTTATCTAGATATATACTAACCAGATTTTTTAGCCTGTATTAAGAATGTATTAAATTGTAATATCATAAATTCTTAAAATGAACACGGAAATTCATGTCCATAATTCTACTGCAAATATTGCACCGTTTGCAGGTTAATATTTTCGAATGGGAGGAATATGATATTTCATATCTAATGTCCCTACAAATATATCTGAATATTGGAACCTTTTTTTAGCTTGATTTTATTTTTAAATTACTGTCAAGTAACGATGTATTAATACATATTCTTTACGAATATAATATGTGATTGTGATTTTACATCCCTTTTCACTTATTATCCAAAAATTTATTAAATGAAAATCCTTTATTTCTTGCAATCCTTACATTCACCGTGTAGACTTGCAGACCTATATATATATATATATATATATATATATATATATATATATATATATATATATATATATATATATATATATATATATATATATATATATATATATATATATATATATATATATATATATATATATATATATATATATATATATATATATATATCAACACAACATCGTGTTCAAATAGAAATAAATTTCTACCTCAAACTTGGGATCAAACGCTGGCGCCTTCTGATGAAAGGCCAGGTCGAAACCAACCATGCCACGAGAGGCCATAACAAAAATCGGAACCTAACGCTACCCAGCTGTTGAGGTTTTACCTGGCGGGACATCAGTCACTTACCAGCGAGTTTTACCCCACTTCCCGGCCCACCACGTGACACAATTGGTAGTAATTTGAATGAATTACCACCAATTGTGTCACGTGGTGGGCCGGGAAGTCGGGTAAAACTCGCTGGTAAGAGACTGATGTCTCGCCAGGTAAATCCACAACAGCTGGGCAGCGTTAGGTTCCGATTTCTGTGCCCTCTCGTGGCATAGTTGGTTTCGACCTGGCCTTTTATTAGAAGGGGCCAGCGTTCGATCCCAGGTATGAGTTAGAATTATATCGTGGCATGGTTGGTTTCGACCTAGCCTTTTATTAGAAGGGGCCAGCGTTCAATCCCAGGTATGAGGTAGAATTATATATATATATATATATATATATATATATATATATATATATATATATATATATATATATATATATATATATATATATATATATATATATATATATATAGATATATATACAAAGAGAGAGTGAGAGAGAGATATTTCTAACAACAATAGTAAGGGTAAATGAGATGATGATAATATTGGTCATAATAAACTTGTTCATGTTGTGACGCGCCGAGAAAAGGTTGTAACTCAAATGCAGGTTGAAAGCAACTGAGTAATTTATTATAGAACACTCCTTTATATACAAAACCTCAAGGCAACAAGAAATTTCATGCTCGAAAAACAGACAATGTTACAGAGGAAAAATGCATACATGTTTATTCTGGTTCTTTTTAGTGCGAGGGAAGAGCGAAGATACAAGCATAATATATACAAAAGGAATTATGTACGATCGTATTACACACATTGGTACATGGCTCCCCCTCTAAAAAGGACATACTGTACATGTTAAATAGGGCGCCCCGATCTAGAGAGGCGAACTGTAGGCGGGTCATCTGGCAGAAAATAAGCAGGTTTTAGACAATCAATGGAGACCCAGTCTTCTTTGCCACGACTGTTTAGTAGGAATGCTTTTGGACTGCGTCGGATCACAAGGAAAGGGCCCTTATAAGGGGGCGTTAGTGGTGGCTTGCTAGTGTCGTTGCGCAGGAAGACGTGTGTTGCAGAGTGCAAGTCTGTCGGTATATGATGTTTCACTGGGGGCTTGTAAGTCTGGCGGCATGGAGTAAATTTTCACAAGACTTGACGTATGCGCTGGAGATCGTCGGAGGAGGTTGTAAAAGGAAAAAAATTAGCAGGGATGACCATACACCATTTCAGCTGCCGAGACCTCGAGGGTGTCTTTAATAGTGGTCCTTAGTCCCAGGAGGACCCAGGGTAGCTGAGTAAACCAGTTGCAATCCTTGCAGCGGGACATCAAAGCTACTTTGAGGGTGCGATGAAAACGTTTAACCATTCCATTGGCAGCGGGTTTGTAGACCGTTGTCTGATGTAGGGTGATGCCCAGGAGATTCGCTAATGATATCCACAATTGAGAGGTGAAAGTGGTTCCCCTGTCAGAAGTAATATGCTCAGGGATACCAAATCTTGCAATCCATCCAGCGAGTAAGGTAGATGTACATGCCGCGGACGTTGCAGTTTCAATGGGAATGGTGTCAGACCGAGTGGAGTGGTCGATGACAGTAAACAGGTAACAATTTCCTTGTGATGTGGGTAAGGGGCCTACAACGTCGATGTGAATGTGTGTGAAACGACGCTGAGGTTGAGGAAAGGTGCCCACTCCTAAATCCGTGTGTCGATGTATATTGGAAGTTTGGCAAGAAGTACAGGCGCGGACCCAATACTTAGCATCCTTTGAAATGCCGTGCCAAATGAACTTTGCCTTCAGCAGCTGTGCAGTAGAACAGCACGAGGGATGTGAAAGGCCGTGAATGAAATAAAAAACCTGCCGACGCATGGGAGCAGAAATCCAAGGTTTTGTTCTACCAGTACTGAAGTCACAGAGTAGGGTGGTGTTGGAGTCTTCGAGGGGGAAGTCTTCCCAACAGAGGGACGTACAGGATGTCCTACATGCTTGATACTCTGGATCCTGTCATTGGGCTTCAGCCAGTGCGTTGTAATCCAATCCCCATTTGAACGGCAGCCAACGTGATTCTTGACAGGGCATCGGGAACGGGATTCGTTTTTCCAGGGACGTATTGAAGAGTGCAATTATATTCAGCCACGGCGGAGAGATGTCGACGTTGCCAGGCGGACCAGGCATCAGACTGTCGAGTAAAGGCGTGCACCAGAGGCATGTGGTCTGTGTGAATGACGAAGGGCGTACCTTCTAAGAAATAGCGAAAGTGACGCACCGCCAGCAATTCTTGATCATTGGTAGAATAACCCAATTTTGCCTTCTACAGTTTTCTGCTGAAGAAGGCCAATGGGTGGGGCGAGCCATTGACCACTTGCTCGAGTACTGCACTAATAGCGACGTAGCTGGCATCGGTGGAGAGAAAGAGAGGGGCATGTGGAATAGGAAAAGTGAGAGCCGCAGCAGTTGATAGGGCCTTCTTTGCATTGCAGAAGGCTGCTTCTTGAATGGGGACCCTACTTCAGGTCCTTTTGCTTGCTCCTGAGGGAGGCGTAGAGGGGAGAAAGGGTGGCGGCAATGGCTGGCAGAAAACGGTGATAATAGTTGATCATGCCCAAGAATTCCTACAGAGCTTTTGACGGTCGAGGTCGCCGGGAAGTTCTGAATGGCTGCTACCTTCTCAGGGAGGGGGTGGACTCCTTCAGGAGTGATGCTGTGCCCTAAGAACGACACTTCGTTGGCGCCAAAGGTACACTTGTCGTACCGGACTACAAGGCCGTTTTGTTGCAGGCGGTCGAGCCCGATGCGCAGGTGACGGAGGTGTTCCTCTTTTGAGGAGGAGAGCACAGGTATGTCGTCCACATAACATACACAGAAAGGGAGGTCCCTTAAGATGCCATCCATGAGACATTGAAACATGGCTCCAGCATTACGAAGGCCAAAACAGGTGTAATTGAAGCTGGATATACCAAACGGAGTGGTGATAGCGGTCTTGGGGATGTGTTCTGGGTTCATAGGCACCTGATAATACCCCTTCAGGAGGTCGAGCGTAGAGAAAACCTTCGCTTTGTGCAGGTAGGAGGTTACTTCGGCAATGTTTGGGAGGGGGTAGTGATCCGGTTCTGTTTGCATGTTCAGGCGCCTGTAATCCCCGCACGGACGGAGGGAGCCGTCTTTCTTCAGAACGATGTGTAAGGGTGACGACCATGGGGTGGAGGCCTTTTGGCAAAGGCCCATTTTCTCCATTTCGGTGAACGTCTGTTTGGCGGCTGCCAATCGTTCCGGTGCCAGACGTTTGAATTTTGTGAAGACTGGGGGTCCAGTCATCTTGATATGGTGATAAATACCGTGCTTGGCAGGAACCGTGGGCGTTTGGCGAAGTTCTGGACGGAAAACTTCTAGGTACGACGTGAGGAGGTGGGCGTAGGCATCCGTGGGTGCGCTGAAGTGGAGAGCGAGGTTAAAGGAGGCGGGTTGAAGAGGTGTCGACAAGTACAAGTCTGCGTTGACCAATCGTCGGTGGGCGACATCGACCAGAAGGTGGAAATGAGAGAGGAAATCCGCACTGAGGATTGGCAATGTGATGTCAGCAACTAGAAACTTCCTATTGAATTTACCGTTTCCGAACGATAATGTGAGGTTCTCGTAACCGTAGGTGGGTATCGTAGATCCGTTGGCAGCTACCAAGTGGATGTCGGCAGATGTAGACAGACTACGTCGTGTCTTGAAGAGTTTCCTTGGCAAAAGAGAACGACAAGCACCCGTGCCTACCAAAAATCGCACGCCCGTTTCTGCATCCTGTAAAAAGAAAAGATTAGAAACACGGGAGGCCACCGCCACGAGCGATGGCCTACTTACACGTTTTTTGGCCACTGACAATCCTCGGCCCATTTCTTCGCAGTTGCCCCGAATCTGAAGTGGTAGTAGCAAAACTGCGGCGGATGGGAGGTAGTAAGTGGCTGTAGAAGTCGTTTTTTTGGGCGCGAGCGATTGGTGGGTGGTGGGCGGCTTTGTCTCTGCTTCGGCACGTCACAGTGTGGGCGTGTATGTCCTACGGCATTCATGTCAGCTTCAGTTGACGTTGAATAGGCATCCTCTTCGTCAGGGGTGGAGGCGTTGATGGAGGTCTTGAAGTGGCTTTCGATAAGGGTGTCGGCTTTGGTCATCAAGTCCTTTATGGGTAAACTATCGACATCGGGTATGGCAGCGCGTATAGGTCCGGGTAAACGGCGTATCCAAAGGGCACGAAGTAGGTTCACCTGACGATGAGAGCCGTCCGCGGCAGGTTGAAGGCGAGCGATACTGGTCATTTCCCTGAGGGCAAGCGAAGCCCTTTGGTCCCCCAACGGTTGTTGAGAGAGCTGAAAAAGCTTTGCTACACGGGCGGCTGGCGACGGCGAGTACTGCTGCAGAAGGTATGTTTTGAGGGCGTCACATGCTATTGGCGTGTCTCCTTGTTCACAAAGCCAGTCGGATATTTCCGGGAAGGTGTCCTCGGGTATCGCCGAGAGAACATAATCCGCTTTGGTGGTTGAGCGAGTCACGCCGTTGATGCGAAACTGGACTTCTGCGCGCTGAAACCAAGCAAATGCCTCTCCGCTGGCGAACGGTGAAAGTTTCAATGGGGCGGCCGCGGCGCCAACTGCTGTAGTAGAGTCCGCCATAGTACCAACGATGGAGGGGCGAGGGAGGTGGGGGTGGAAGGCAGTGGGAGCAAGTCGACTTCCGTGGTCACCAATGTGACGGAGCCGAGAGAAGGTTGTGAACTCAAAGGCAGGATGCAATCAACTGAGTTATATTATTATAGAACACTCTCCTTTATATACAAAACCTCAAGCCAACAGGACATAACAAGTTAACAAGACAGACAATGTTACAGAGGAAAACAGCAGACATGAATTTTCATATTCGTTTAGTGCAAGGGAAGAGCGAAGATAAAAGCATAATATATGCAAAAGGAATTATGTACAATTGTGTGACACACGGTTGGTACACTACCATCTGAAGTCACCGCTGCATTTGAATTGCTTTCGGTAGATAATGATATA
>NC_090729.1:155548784-155558784 GCF_036898095.1 Palaemon carinicauda
TATAAAACTTGAGAATTTTTACGAAAGGTCAAGACTTTTCTTGACGGTGATATTTTCCTAAAACTGTGTATCCATATTTCTGGCGAATTTATTGTTTGAAAAATACATGCACTGGATTTTTAGCAAAACACATAGTAATATGCAATATTTTTTACATTATTAAAGAAAAATTATTATTAATGTAGAAAGTTGCAGAAATATGGTAGAATTAAAAGAAATAAAAAATAAAAATCTGCATTGATGATAAAGCTGTGAAGTGAATGCAAGTTTATTCAACATGATTATGAGCTTATATACAAACAGTTGAGGTCAACAATGACAGAAAAATTCAAATAATTTAAAACATGCAATGGTAAGCTTAAACAGGTTTTTGCATTATCAATGTGGGAGAGAGCGAGTAATAAAAAGAAAAAAAAAGAAAGGTAAACTGTAGGCCAATCATCTTGCCGGATTTATGCAGATTTTAGTAGATCAATGGAGACCCAGTCTTTGCCACGAATGTTAACTTAAGAAAGCCTTCGGTTTGCACGCCAGATCACGAGGAAATGGCCAGCGTAAGAAGGAGCCAGCGGTGGCTAGCTAGTATTTAAACTCTTCAATATGTGTTGTTTTGCTGGCGGCTCGTAAGTTTGACGGCAAGGAGAAAATTTTCCTACAACGTGACGTAGGCACTGGATATTGTTGGAGGAGGTTGTAGAAGAAAAAATAAAAATTCAACAAGGACGACCAATAGGTCAACATACACCATTTCAATTACTGAGACATCTAGGGCAACCTTAGGAGTGGTTCTTAATCCCAGGAGGACCCATGCCGAGGATCCGTTTGACTATTCTGTTGGCTGCAGTGTTGTAGGCAGGTGTCTGATGTAGGCGGTTGAGAGGTAAAAGTGGTAACCATGCCAAAAGTAATATGCTCAGAGATAGTGAATCTCCTTATCCATCCTAAGAGTAAGGTGGATGCTTATGAGGTGGACGTTACTGTTTGCATGGGGATGGTTTCAAAACAACAAGTGAAATGGTCAGTGACGGCAAATAGGTAACGATTTCCATGTTATATGGGTAGGGGACCTACTACGTCGACGTGAATGTGGTCAAAACGACGCTTTGGTGGAAGAAAGGGGCCTACTACTGAATCTCTGTGTTAATATATATTTGAAGTTTAACATGAAGTACAGGTGCGGCCACAATCCTTAGCTTTGTTAGACCATGCCGAATGAACTTCGTCTTTAGTAGCTGTGCAGTAGATCAGCACGATGGATGTGAAAGGCCATGAATGAACTCAAACACCTGGTGGACATAAAAGCAAGTATCCTCTGTTGTGGCCTACCTGTACTGATGTCACATAGGAGGGTGGCATTGGAGTCGTCACGGGTGATGTCTTCCCAACAGAGGGATGTGCAGGATGCCGTGCATGCTTGGTACTCCGGATATTTTTGTTGGGCTTCTGCTAAAGCATTGAAATCCAATTCCATATGAGTCTCACCCAATGTGATTCATTTTCTGTTGGATGCATATAAGAGTGCAGTTGTATTCAGTAATGGCAGAAAGATGTCAGCTTTGATGGGCAGACTAGGCATCGGACTGTTGAGTGAAGGCCTACATCAGAGGCATATGGTTCGTGTGCATGACTAACGGCTTACCTTCTAAGAAATGAGAATGTGACGGACAGCCAAATGCACCCACAGTAATTCTTGGTCGAAGGTAGAGTAGCCGAATTCCGGCTTAGACAGTCTTCTTCCGAAGAAGGCCAATGAGCGTGGTAAGCCGTTTGACCACCTGCCCGACTACTGCACCATTAGCAATGTCACTGGAATCAGTGAAGAGAAGGAGAGGCACATATGGTATGGAAAAAACTGAGAGGAGCAGCAGTTTATAGAGCATTCTTGAAAGAGACTCCTTGTCCTTTTGCTCGCCTTTAAGGGGGTATAGAGGGGGCAAGGGTCGAGGTGATGGCTAGGAGGAACCAGTGATAGTAGTTTATCATGCCCAAGCATTCTTTACAGTGTGAGCGTGTATAAAACATGTAAGGTACAAAACAGAAAACATATTTTTTGGCACAGTAAAAAATAACATGTGATATATGCTTTTATCTCGAGTAAAAACCCTCAGACTTATTGAATGTTATAATTTTTTGCCAGATTAAGAGAAGCGGTATATTTTCTTTTATAGCCAAGTATTAGTAATGAAAGTTCTATATAGATATTTGTAAGTAAAATCCACATATAGAAGACCACATTCAGTAGATTTTTATAGTTTCATTTCAGAAACTTGTTCCTTGTAGAAAATGTTAAGGTATTTTCAAAAAGATCCAATCTTTTTACTGGGATAACGTAGCCAGAATGAGTCTAAATGAGGCATTGTCTGCTTCATTAGAGCTTCTGGAATTATTGTGTAATCTTAGAAACTGTAATTTCATCACGTAGAAAATTACCTGTGATAAACGCGGCAGATGAAATACGTCTCTGATTTCAGCTCATTTAAGGAAAGTTACCGAAGTGAAGGATAAATTTAAGAGTTGTATTCACTTTCAGTCTTTTCTGTTTGAGAAATTATTTTTGAAAATGGCAAAATTACCATTTCATAGATTTAGATTCACTGACTTTGAAACTTATATCAAGCTTTCACAATGCTGAAAACTGTGAAAAGTCAAAGTAATCATTCTAAAAAAATCCAATTTTCACCTAAAATAACCGTTTCTTTTTAATCCTCTTCCTGTAAATCATTCATCACACTCTTGAGTCACAAAACAATATAAAAAACACCTCTTATCTTGTTGATTAAGATAAAATAAACAAAATAATTTTAAGGAATGCAAATAAGAAAACCTTGCTTTGTTAGAATTCAGAAAATAATGATAGAGAAAACGACTTAGATATATATGATACGACTCTTCTTCGAGAGATCTCCTGCATGCTTAATCTCAGCATTCAAATTCCAGTGCGGAAGACGCACAAGAATAGCGACCAAAGTTTGGTTATCTTGAGTTTTGTGAAACTCTTTATGCATTTTCACTTTTATTTATGGATACATAACGAACATACATCACGTGATGGAATATGGTTTACATGTACCACAAGGTATTACGTATAAAACAATGAAAAAAGAAAGCGTTATGTTTTTGTAGCTGTATGAGGGTTTTTTTATTTAGGTTTTGTATGGTTTCCAAGCCTCTCAGTTTCCTTAATTTTGTAGTTCCTCTAAGCGTAAGTGAACAAAATGCAAGTGAAAAATGTTGCAGATCCCGTGATTTTTTCCTCTCGTTGGATCTTACTGTCCTTTAATTTGAAGTTTAATGCAAGTTTTTTTTCCTAGAAAGGAGTAAACATGAACAAACATACTAAAAGAAATTTACACACACGTTAGGGCATCGTTTGCAGCACTTATCCTTTTCTATTTAGGTATGATATATATATATATATATATATATATATATATATATATATATATATATATATATATATATATATATATATATATATATATATATATATATATATATATATATATATATATATGCTGTATATGTACAAGGTGTTTCTGTTTTCGTATTTAGCAATATTTGTGTAACATGAAAGAGTAAAAAACCAGCCGCCCTTTCGTTTTTTTAACTTCACGCGACGCAAAGCAGTGAAGACATCTATTTTGGATTATATGAGAGCTTCTTGAACCAACTCTTCTTTGTGGAATTAGTGTAGGTGCTGAACACCAATGGAAGGACAACAGTTATATCTGTTTTAATTTCCTGTTTGCTTAATACAGGTGCCGTAAAAAAGAATCAAAATGCTAAGAAACTGGTAATGCAAAAAACTTGCTAATTGCAGAGAATAAGAGAAAGGATATAACAGTCCTTAGATTTAGTTTGGTCATGTGAAAAGATTAAAGTGTTTGGGAGGGGGGATGAATATATGCAATGCTCATGATAGATGCCGTGAAATGGATTTGGAAAAGGAAAGGTGTTGATGTACCAATAACATGAAATGTTGACGAACCTTCAATATACTGTATATGAAAAAGTTATTATCATTCAACCTCTCTCTCTCTCTCTCTCTCTCTCTCTCTCTCTCTCTCTCTCTCTCTCTCTCTCTCTCTCTCTCTCTCTCTCTCTCTCTCTCTCTCTCTCTCTCACGATTTCTTTCTACAAAGACAACTTAATAATTTTTCTCTCTCTCTCTCTCTCTCTCTCTCTCTCTCTCTCTCTCTCTCTCTCTCTCTCTCTCTCTCTAGCATGAGCTCTATTTTTTTCCACCAAAATATATCATAGTCTAGATTCCAACTTGTATGCTTCCATGCGTATACTAAGATAATAAACATTTTTAAAGGAATTATGTATCCCTCCAGAAATTTTTGTCACAATTAAGGGATTATGCATTATGTATTATAATTCCCTTTATCTTATCTAGATATATACTAACCAGATTTTGTAGCCTGTATTAAGAATGTATTAAATGGTAATATCATAAATGCTTAATATGAACACAGAAATTCATGTCCATAATTCTACTGCAAATATTGCACCGTTTGCAGGTTATTATTTTCGAATGGGAGAAATATGATATTTCATATCTAATGTCCCTACAAATATATCTGAATATTGGAACCTTTTTTAGCTTGATTTTTTGTTTAAATTATAGTCAAGTAACGATGTATTAATACATATTTTTTACGAATATAATATGTGATTGTGATTTCATATCCCTTTTCACTTATTAACCAAAAATTTATTGAATGAAAATCCTTTATTTCTCGCAATCCTTACATTCACCGTGTAAATACAGACCTGCAGACCTATATATATATATATATATATATATATATATATATATATATATATATATATATATATATATATATATATATATATATATATATATATATATATATACATATATATATATATATATATATATGGATAATTATCAACACAACTTCGTGTTCAAATAGAAATGAATTTCTACTTCATACTTGGGATCGAACGCTGGCCCCTTCTAATGAAAGGCCAGGTTGAAACCAACCATGCCACGAGAGGCCATAACAGAAACCGGAACCTAACGCTACCCAGCTGTTGTGGATTTACCTGGGGAGACATCAGTCACTTACTAGCAAGTTTTACCCCACTTCCCGTCCACCCACGTGACACATTTGGCAGTAATTTGAATGAATTACTACTAATTATGTATATATATATATATATATATATATATATATATATATATATATATATATATATGTGTGTGTGTGTGTGTGTGTGTGTTTATATATAAAAATATATATCTATATATATATATATATATATATATATATATATATATATATAGAGAGAGAGAGAGAGAGAGAGAGAGAGAGAGAGAGAGAGAGAGAGAGAGAGAGAGAGAGAGAGAGGTTCATATGAAAGTATATATTTATATATATATATATATATATATATAGAGAGAGAGAGAGAGAGAGAGAGAGAGAGAGAGAGAGATTTCTAACAACAATAGTGAGGGTAAATGAGATGATGCTAATATTGGTCATAATAAACTTGTTCATGTTGTGAAGGGCCGAGAGAAGGTTGTGGCTCAAAGGCAGGTTGAAAGCAACTGAGAAATTTATTATAGAAAACTCTCCTTTATATACAAAACCTCAAGGCAACAGGAAATTTCATGCTCGAAAAACAGACAATGTTACAGAGGAAAAACGCAGACATATTTATTCTGGTTCTTTTTAGTGCGAGGGAAGAGCGAAGATAAGTATAATATATACAAAAGGAATTATATACGATCGTGTGACACACGTTGGTACATGGCTCCCCGCCTAAAAATGACATACTCTACATGTTAAATAGGGCGCCCCAATCTAGAGAGGCGAACTGTAGGCAGGTCATCTGGCAGAAGATAAGCAGGTTTTAGACGATCAATGGAGACCCAGTCTTCTTTGCCACGAATGTTTAGTAGGAATGCTTTTGGACTGCGTCGGATCAAAAGGAAAGAGCCCTTGTAAGGGGGCGTTAGCGGTGGCTTGCTAGTGTCGTAGCGCAGGAAAACTTGCGTTGCAGAGTACAAGTCTGTTGGTATGTGATTTTTCGCTGGGGGCTTGTAAGTCTGGCGGCATGGAGTAAATTTTCCCACGACTTGACGTATGCGCTGGAGATCGTCGGAGGAGGTTGTAGAAGGAAATAATTCGGCAGGGACGACCAACGGGTCGCCATACACCATTTCAGCTGCCGAGACGTCGAGGGCGTATTTAGTAGTGGTCTTTAGTCCCAGGAGGACCCAGGGAAGCTGACTAAACCAGTTGGAATCCTTGCAGCGGGACATCAAAACTGCTTTGAGGGTGCAATGAAAACGTTCAACCATTCCATTGGCAGCGGGATTGTAGGCCGTTGTCTGATGTAGGGTGATGCCCAGGAGGTTCGCTAATGATGTCCACAATTGAGAGGTGAAAGTTGGTCCCCTGTCAGAAGTAATATGCTCAGGGATACCAAATCTTGCAATCCATCCAGAGAGTAAGGCAGATGTACATGCCGCGGACGTTGCAGTTTCCATGGGAATGGCTTCAGGCCGAGTGGAACTGGTGGATGACGGTAAATAGGTAACGATTTCCTTGTGATGTGGGTAAGGGGCCTACAACGTCGATGTGAATATGTGCAAAACTACGCTAAGGATGAGGAAAGGTGCCCACTCCTGAATCCGTGTGTTGATGTACTTTGGAAGTTTGGCAAGAAGTACAGGCGAGTACCCAATCCTTAGCATCCTTAGAAATGCCGTGCCAAATGAACTTTGCCTTCAGCAGCTGTGCAGTAGAACGGCACGAGTAATGTGAAAGGCCGTGAATGAAATCAAACACCTGCCGGCGCATGGAAGCAGAAATCCAAGGTCGCTGTCTACCAGTACTGAAGTCACAGAGTAGGGTGGTGTTGGAGTCTTCGAGGGGGAAGTCTTCCCAATGGAGGGACGTACAGGATGTCCCACATGTTTGATATTCTGGATCCTGTCGTTGGGCTTCAGCCAGTGCGTTGTAATCCAATCCCAGTTGAACGGCAGCCAACGTGTTTCTTGACAGGACATCAGCAATGGGATTCATTTTCCCAGGGACGTATTGAAGAGTGCAATTATATTCAGCCATGGCGGAGAGATGTCGGCGTTGCCAGGCGGACCAGGCATCAGACTGTCGAGTAAAGGCCTGCACCAGAGGCATGTGGTCTGTGCGAATGAAGAAGGGCGTACCTTCTAAGAAATAGCACCACCAGTAATTCTCGATCGAAGGTAGAATAACCCGGTTCTGCCTTGGACAGTTTTCTGCTGAAGAAGGCCAATGGGCAGGGCGAGCCGTTGACCACCAGCTCGAGTACTGCAAAAATAGCGACTTCGCTGACATCAGTGGAGAGAAGGAGAGGGGCGTGTGGGATAGGAAAAGTGAGAGCCGCAGCAGTTGATAGGGACTTCTTTGCATTGCAGAAGGCTGCTTCTTGAAGGGGACCCTACTTCAGGTCCTTTGGCTTGCCCTTGAGGGAGGCGTAAAGGGGAGAAAGAGTGGCGGCAATGGCTAGCAGAAAACGGTGATAATAGTTGATCATGCCCAAGAAATCCTGCAGAGCTTTGACTGTCGAGGGCGCGAGGAAGTTCTGAATGGCTTCTACCTTCTCAGGGAGGGGATGGACTCCTTCAGGAGTGATGCGGTGCCCTAAGAATGACACTTCGTTGGCGCCAAAGGTACACTTGTCGTACCGGACTACAAGGCCGTTTTGTTGCAGGCGGTTGAGCATGATGCACATGTGACGGAGGTGCTCCTCTTTTGAGGAGGAGAGCACAAGTATGTCGTCCACATAACATGCACAGAAAGGGATGTCCCCTAAGATGCCATCCATGAGACGTTGAAACGTGGCCCTAGCATTACGAAGGCCAAAACAGGAGTAATTGAAGGTGTATGTACCAAACGAAGTGGTGATGGCAGTCTTGAGGATGTCTTCTGGGTTCATAGGCACCTGATAATACACCTTCAGGAGGTCGAGCGTAGAGAAAACATTCGCTTTGTGCAGGTAGGAGGTCACGACGGCAAGGTTTGGGAGGGGGTAGTGATCCGGTTTTGTTTGCATGTTCAGGCGCCTGTAATCCCCGTACAGACGGAGGGAGCCGTCTTTCTTCAGAACGATGTGTAAGGGTGACGACCATGGGGTGGAGGCCTTTTGGCAAAGGGCCATTTCCTCCATTTCGGTGAACGTCTGTTTGGCGGCTGCCAATCGTTCCGGTGCGAGCCGTCTGAATTTTGCGAAGACTGGGGGTCCCGTCGTCTTGATATGGTAATAAATAACGTGCTTGGCAGGAACCGTGGGCGTTTGGCGAAGTTCTGGACGGAAAACTTCCGGGTACGACGTGAGGAGGTGGGCGTAGTCATCTGTGGGTGCACTGATGTGGAGAGGAAGGTTAGAGGGGGCAGGTTGAAGAGGTGTCGACAAGTACGAGTCTGCGTTGACCAATCGTCGGTGGGCGACATCGACCAGAAGGTGGAAATGAGAGAGGAAATCCTCACTGAGGATTGGCAATGTTACGTCAGCAACGAGGAACTTTCAATTGAATTTACCGTTTCCGAACGATAATGTGAGGTTCTCGTAACCATAGGTGGGTATTGCAGATCCGTTGGAAGCTACCAAACAGACGTCAGCAGATGTAGACAGACTACGTCATGTCTTGAAGAGTTCCATTGGCAAAAGAGAACGCCAAGCACCCGTGTCTACCAAAAATCGTACGCCCGTTCCTGCATTATGTAAAAAGAAAAGATTAGAAACACGGCAGGCCACTGCCGCGAGTGATGGCCTACTTGCACGTTTTTTGGCCACTGAAAATCCTCGGCACATTTCTTTTCGGTTGCCCCGAATTAGAAGTGGTGAGCAAAACTGCGGCAGATGAGAGGTAGTAAGTGGCTGTAGAAGTTGTTTGTTGGGACGCGAGCGATTGGTGGGTAGTGTGTGGCTTTGTCTGCGCTTCGGCACATCACGAAATAGGCGTGTATGTCCTACGGCATTCATGTCAACTTCGGTTGACGTTGAATAGGCATCCTTTTCGTCAGGGGTGGAGGAGTAGATGGAGGTCTTGAAGTGGCTCTCCATAAGGGCGTCGGCTTTGGTCATCAAGTCCTTTATGGGTAAACTATCGACATCCGGTATGGCAGCGCGTATAGGCCCGGGTAAACGGCGTATCCAAAGGGCACGAAGTAGGTTCACCTCACGAGGAGAGCCGTCTGTGGCAGGTTGAAGGCGAGCGATACTGGTCATTTCCCTGAGGGCGAGCAAAGCCCTTTGGTCCCCCAACGGTTGTTGTGAGAGCTGAAAAAGCTTTGCTATAAGGGCGGCTGGCGATGGCGAGTACTGCTGCAGAAGGTATGTTTTGAGGGCGTCGTATGCTATTGGGGTGTCTCCTTGTTCACAAAGCCAGTCAGATATTTCCGGGAAGGTGTCCTCGGGTATCGCCACAAGAACATAATCTTCTTTAATGGTTGAGCGAGTCACACCCTTGATGCGAAACTGGACTTTTGCGCGCTGAAACCAAGCAAACGCCTGCTGGCGAACGATAAAAGTTTCAATGGGGTAGCCGCAGTGCTAACTCCCGTAGAGTCCCCCATAGTATCAACAATGGAGTTGCGAGGAGGGTGGGGGTGGAAGGCGGTGGGAGCGAGTTGACTTCCGGGGTCACCAATGTGACCGGCCGAGAGAAGGTTATGACTCAAAGACAGGTTGAGAGCAACTGAGTAATATATTATAGAACACTCTCCTTTATATACAAAACCTCAAGGCAACAGTAAATTTCATGTTCGAAAAACAGACAATGTTACAGAGGAAAATCGCAGACATGTTTATTCTGGTTCTTTTTAGTACGAGGTAAGAGCGAAGATACAAGCATAATATATACAAAATGAATAATGTACGATTGTGTGACACATGGTTGGTACAATGTTATAAATGACTTCAGTAAGCTTTATAGGTAGTAGGTTGGTCTGGGCACCAGCTACCTGTTAAGATACTACCG
>NC_090729.1:155568784-155573784 GCF_036898095.1 Palaemon carinicauda
TTCTTTCATACTTTACTTTGAGAAATAAGTTTTCACATATGGCGAATAGATCCAAATTTGAAATGTACGAGGAAATATAACACAGAGAAGTAAATAACAATACTTTCCAGTTGGTTGATTAGATACTGCCGAAAGCTGTTTATTATATGTGCTCCGTTTAATCATTTTAAGATGTACTTTATCTATGGAGTCTATATGACTTCCTTCGAAATTCACGTACGTTGCTCTATAGGCTTTAATTTACCAAATTGATCGAATCCTTTGTTGTTCTTTAAGAAAGACCCATCAAATAGACGAGAGCTTCTATTCATCTATATATATTTTTTTAGAGAGAGAGAGAGAGGAGAGAGAGAGAGAGAGAGAGAGAGAGAGAGAGAGAGAGAGAGAAGGAGAGGGGGGAGAGGAGAGAGAGAGATACAAGGATTTTGGATTTCTCAAAGACTTTATTCCATTCGGGGAGACTCCATTTACTCTTGGGTAGAGCAATTTGGTTTGAACGTTTAGAGAGTTTTTATGATCTTGTCTAACTTATTCTTTAACTCGTTTACCGTGCTACTCTTTACTACATCTACTGGAAGTCTGTTCCATTTATTTGCTATTTTGTATGTAAAGAAATTACCAAATTGAGTGGTGGTGTATTTCTTTAATTCCAGTTTGCATCCGTTACCTCTGGACTGTTTTGTACTAAGGGCGAGTAGATTGTTGTAATCTATATTTGTTATTACTCTGAAATTCTTGAATGCCTCTATTAGCTGTCCCTTTAATCGTAAAGTTTGTAGATCAGTTAAGTTAAAACATTCTATCCAACGTCTGTATCCAAATTGCCTTAGTGTTGGAACTAGTTTGGTGGCCCTAGCTTATACCACTCCCAGTTTATGTACTGTATATCCTTTTGAATACTTGGAGCCCAGAATTATACTCTGTTTACTAGATATAGTAATAATTGTGATATGTACAGCTGGAGTACAGTGTCTTTGCTTCTGTATTTAAATTGTATCTTTATGTAACCTAATAGTTTTTGTGCTTTCTTTTCAGCTTTTATGTTTTGTTTGGTGAACTTCAAATCTTTGCTAATAATGATGCCGAGGTCTTCCTCCTGGTCCACATTTTTCTATTTCATTACCCTCAGCAGTGAGTGATCTGATTGTGGGTTACTATAACATATGTGCATAACTTTGCATATCCCATATAAAGCATTTGCTATTTTCCGAATCATTCACCTAACATGATTAGATCCTCTCTTTAAGCTTCTATGTCCTTCTAAGCTCGCACCATTTATGCCCAGTTTAGTATCGTTGGCAAATTTGGCTATTCTACTAGTTAATCCTAAATCTATGTCGTTAATGTAAATTAGAAATAGTAATGGACCAAGCAGGATCCTTGAGGTACTCCGCTTGTAACAGCTGCTCATTCTGAGGCTCCTCCATTGAGAGAGAGAGAGAGAGAGAGAGAGAGAGAGAGAGGAGAGAGAGAGTGAGAGAGAGAGAGAGAGAGAGAGAGTGTTTACTGCCGATTTCCCATATATCTTAGAGAGAGGGAGAGTGTTCACTATTGATATATCACATACAATATTTACTTTAGAGAGGAGAGAGAGAGAGAGAGGAGAGAGAGAGGAGAGGAGAGAGAGAGAGAGAGAGAGAGAGAGGAGAGAGTGAGAGAGAGAGAGAGAGAGAGAGAGAGAGCCATTCATCCATCAGGTATTTGATGAAGCGGACTTATCCATTCTCGCTCATCACCATCATTTTTCAGCATCATCAAATTTTCTCATTAGAGGCTGCAGGAGACCTGTCATCTCGCATCCACCTGATTGATCAACATCCTCTAGACGTAAGTTCTGTTTCTAGTCTATTTCATTTTCTTTCCTCTTCATTCTCCTCCCTCCTCTTCTTCTTCTTCTTCTTCTTCTTCTTTTAAGGTTTAAATGTTCTTTGATTTTAACTGAACATTCATCTTACGAAAATAAATGTTCTTGATGTGTGTTTTTTAATTTTCGTGTAACTCTGATAATACTTTTTTTCTCATTATATTCTCCACATTTTGTAATTTCTCCATTCTATTTTTCTATATTCTTTTATCATTCCTCTGTTTATTTTATTTTGTGAAAATTATTTTCTCTTTATTTTTCCGCTTTTAAATGGTATGTTCCACACTGCCCTTTTACTTCACTATACTTTTAGTCTTCGACTTATAAATATATTACATATTTGCTCGATTTATCCGTCAATTTAACCTTTGTAAATATATATCTATTGACTTTACCTTTTTGTACTAATTAAATGTTGAGGTGTCTCTCAGTAACATTGTTAGACCAGACATTCCTTTGACAGTGATAAATACTCTATAAAATCAAAGAGCACTAGACGTTGTCAATTTTAAATTGGTCAAAATATTCCATGAAAAAAGAAAAACTCATAAAACACAAAAGAACGAGTTCCTATCATATCATCATGCGGAGTTTTCAAATAAGCTCATTCTATCCTTCCAGTGCTTGGTAAAAGATAAACCCTCAGCTATAGTCCCTTTCATGTTATCCTGATCTTTTCATTTTTCAACAAGGATGAAAAGCACAAAGAGTTCCACACGCACGTTCACGAGCAGAAATGGGAATGCATATCAATGCGACGACTGCTTCTACACGATTATTATAAAATCAGATTTTACGACGCTTAAATCGCATTTGCTAGAGTTATAGTCTAAAATTGAAGGCAGTCGGCAATTCACTTATTTTCCAGCAGCATTCCAGCGCTTTACAGACTTGACTTTGATTCAATAACACAACAACATCGCATGTCTTCCCGTCGTAAAGGTTAAGGAACGAAGCACAAAGCTCATTGAACCATGACACGTGGAAATTCTCTCGCTTCTTGGATTCCACGTTTTTAATATAAATGAACAAAGTAGTACAAAGATTCACTTTGTAATGGAATGGAATTTGCTTATGTGCTCATGGATATACACTAACATAATAGATCAAGAGAGGGCTTGTAAAACCGTGTTGGATTACTTTATCTTTCTCATTCTCAGCTGCAATTTTCAACAGCTGCCTTACTTTCAGGTAACTCGTCAGCTGTTGTGTTGGACACCCCAGATAGTTTATTCCTGGCAATGGAATCGAATTCTGACCATTTTCTGTTTATTTTGCTCAACTCAAGAGCTAGACAAGGGGAGCATGAGGTCGTGACGTATATTTGCTGCGATGAAATTCCTAATAGAGAAAATCCATCTCCAAAATATAATTAGAATGTATAACGAAAATTATTTAGCATGAGGAAAGGAGCTGGCATGGCCAAAAGCACCTAAACATGGTAATGATATTATATCAAATGATGCTAATTACCATCGCAAGGAAATGTTGTAAAAATGGTTCAAATATATTTCGTATAATTAGAGGGATAAATGGTTTACATAGCACATAACATATGAAAGACATTGACTAATAACCAAATATCTCATAAAATAAATTTCTAAATGGTGAGAAATGGTGCTATTTGGTTATACTTTCATACAAATGAAAAATGGTCGGTATGAAGAAATGCCCCATAATGATATTCAATTCTAGTTGAGATAAGCAAAATGATTGGGAATCATCTTTATATTTTTCCATTCATGTTTTGAGAGAGAGAGAGAGAGAGAGAGATGAGAGAGAGAGAGAGAGAGAGAGAGGAGAGAGAGAGAGAGGAGAGAGAGAGAGAGAGAGAGAAGAATAATCCTAATTTGATTAAGCTCCTGAAAAACACCTGTTTTTCAGGCTTTCAAACTTTACTGTATTCTCACGGGTAAACAGCGCGAGTAAAAAATAAATGGGTAAAAGCTAATCTCTCTCTCTCTCTCTCTCTCTCTCTCTCTCTCTCTCTCTCTCTCTCTCTCTCTCATCTCTCTCTCTATCTCTCTCTCTCTCTCTCTCTCTCTCTCTCTCTCTCACATATTCATTGTATTTCTATCCTATCTCCCTTCTACGTATAAAACTGAGTTATAATGTATTTCCAACAAATCTCCATCATATTATGTCCCCTTACTGTACCATGTTTTCTGTTTATCCTTATCATTTGCTTGACCTTCTCTGGATCCGGATTTCGTTGGATTCCAAATCCCTATTCCACCAGTAAAATCCTTTTGAATCTTTAAAATCTCCTAACGAATCTTATATCTTTGAGGTGAAAATAGCATTGATGGAGAATCAGGTACCTTTCTGGTTTCTCTTTGATTTTTTTTTCATATATCATTTCCATTTTTTTTTTTCTCTTCCCATTGTGATATTTATTTGTTTTTCTTTTGTTTTTTCACATATTAAGGTAGATTATCCTTGTTTATTTTCTATTATCTACAAATTCTACACTATTCTTGGGAATATTATCTGATTAGGATATCATATACTTTTGAATGTAGATATACTTGTTTTCTTTTCTTATAAGGGTTGTAGTGGTCTGTATGGTGGTCCATGACTGGTGATCACCAGACTGGGGTTCAAATCCTGCTCAGATTTGTTGGGTCCTTTGGTCGCTGCAACCTCACCATCCTTGTAAGCTAAGGATTGGTGTTTGGGAGAGCCTGTTGGTCTATCTGCTGAGTCATCTGTAGCCATTGCCTGGCCCTAATAGATACTAGTTTGAGGTTGGAGGGGACTTGGTCACTGATCATTATGTATATGTCGGTCAGTGTCTAGGGCATTTTAACGCTTGATAGCGCAATATTTTAGCCAATTTGCCTCTGCTATTCATGAGAGGCCTTTAAAACCTTTAAACCCTTGTAGGACTAAGATAATCGAATAATTTTCATCTGAACTTTGCTTTAGATAGATTCATATTTCAAGTTTAATTTTAATTTTCTGGAATATCATATGCATTTTCACTTAATTATAAACGAAAAGCATCATATCATTTGTTGTCTCTCAGTGATTTGTTTTATTTTATTCATTTTACCTAACTTTGAAATCCTGATTTATCTATTCTTTAATCACCTGTATACTATTTTTCGTAGTTTTTCTCATTCTTAAATCTGTA
>NC_090729.1:155581284-155586284 GCF_036898095.1 Palaemon carinicauda
TTTCTGCTGACCTATTTGCTGTTGGGTATTTTTATAATCACTGACCCCTCTTATCGTGCAATAAGAACGGCACGACAAGGGTCGAAACTATATATATATATATATATATATATATATAAATATATGCATATATATATATCTATATATGTGTGTATATATATATATATATATATATAATATATATGTGTGTATGTATATGTATATATACATATATAAATATATGCATATATATATCTATATATATATATATATATATATGTGTGTATATATATATATATATATATGTATATATATATATATATATATGTGTGTGTGTGTGTGTGTATATACAGTATGCTTTTTGAAACGCAGCTTCTCTCTAATACAGCTTTTATTGAAGGCGATAGCCTCGGTGGCATTCAGATGTAAGCCATAGGTTTAATAAATGATGATTATTCCTTTTCTTCATATTGTTTTCACTACAACACTAAATCTATTGCTTTCAATGAAAATAGCATTAGAGAGAAGCTCTGTCCCAAAAGCATAAAAAAACTGTGGCCAGGCACAAAAGCATTGGAAGTAGGTAGAGAAGATTCTTGGTCAGCGCATCAAAAAGACCACCAAAAGAGTGCAGCAAATTGATACTGAGAGAACAAGGCGATGGGAAGATTTCTGCACTTCTACCAGAATGGATGTCCAAGAAATAACCCAAAAGTTCTCGGACCTAGAAATGAGTTAGTACCCACAAGCAGTAATAATGAGGCACAACAAGAAATTTTTAATACTCAGGGGAGGACATGTTTGAAATGAACACCACACAGATGGCCTCATAAACTGTGGCAGGAATCGAACAGACTCCGTGCTGAATTTCACAACCGAATAAAATCAACAAAAGACACCATCTTCCCTCGATGTCCTAGTCAGTCAAGATGACCAATTCAAGACATTGGTCAACACTAAATCAACCAACGCAAGAAGAGACTTAAATACCAGAGGTGAGTGCCTCAAAGCATGCAAAAAACATGGTCGAGGTCTACCAATACTGACCTCACAGAGGAGGGTGACATTGGAGCAGAAGTTGTCAAGAGGGACATCCTCCCAATGGAGGTACGTGCTGGATGTCATACATGCTTGATACTCTGGTTCATTTCATTGGGCTTCTGCCAAGACATTGTAATCCAATCCCAGGTGAATGATGACTAATGTGTTCCTTGATAAGCCATCGGCAATGAAATTCATTATCCCAGGGAGATGTTGAATGGCAGACCAGGCGTCAGACTATCGGGTGAAGCTGTGCACCAGAAACCTGTGATTCATACGAATGATGAAGGACGTACCTTCCAAGAAGTGGCAAAAGTAATGGCCAGCCAAGTGTACCACCAGCAATTTGCTGTTGAAGGTAGAGCAGCTTGATTCCACCTTGGACAGTTTTCTACTAAAGAAGGCCAATGGGCGGGGTGAACCGTTGACCCCCTGCTCAATTACTGCCCCATTATCGATGTCGCTGGCATCAGTGGAGAGAAGGAGAGGTGCATATGACGCGGAAAAAGTGAGAGCAGCAGCAGTTTATAGGGCATTCTTTACATTGCAGAAGGCCGCTTCTCAATGGGGACCCCACTTCAGGTGTTTTGGCTTGCCTTTGAGGAAGGCATAATGGTAGACAATAGTGGTGGCGATGGCTGGCAGAAAACAGTGATAATAGTAGATCATGCCCAAGAATTCTTGCAAGGCCTTAACAGTTGAGGGTTTGGGGAAGTTTTGAACGGCCTCTACCTTCTGAAGGAGGGGGCTAACTCCTTCAGGAGTGATGGGGTGCCCTAAGAATGATACTTCGTTGGCGCCAAAGGTACACTTGTCTTACTGGACTACAAGGTTGTTCTGTTGGAGGCGGTCGACCACAATGTGTAGATGACGTAGGTGTTCCTCTTCAGAGGGAGAGAAGACAAGTATGTCGTCCATGTAACATACACAGAGGGAGAGGTCCCTAAAGAAACCATCCATGAGAAGTTGAAAATTGGCCCTAGCATTACGGAGGCCATGATAGAAGTAATTGGAGGTGCATATACCCAATGGGGTGGTGATGGTGGTCTTGGGTATGTCCTCTGGGTTCATGGGTTCCTTATGATACCCCTACAGGAGGTTGAGTGTGTAGAAAACCTTCGCATTGTGCAAGTAGGAGGTCACGATGGTGATGTTTGGGAGGATTAATGATCTGGTTCTGTCTGCATGTTCAGGCACCTGTAATCCCCATACGGACGCAGAGAACCACCTTTCTTCAGGAATTTCCCACAACACGACGTAGACGCTAGAGATTGTCGGAGGTGTATTAGTTTGAGCTGACTAACCAAAGGTTAACAATATCAACCAAGAGTTGGAAATGTGAGAGGAAGTCTGGACCGAGGATTGACAATTCGACGTCAGCCATGAGAACCTTCCAATTATATTTGGCACTTCCAAACGCTAATGTGAGGGTTTCATAATCATGGGTGGTATAGCACATCTGTTGGCAGTGTGAGAATGGCCTTGGCAGAAGAGAACAGCAAGCACCTGTGTCTACCAAAAGATGCACACCCTTACCTGCATCATGTAAAAACAAAAGATTAGTGACAGAGGAGGCCACTGTCACAAGAGATGGCCTACTTACAAGTTTTTTTTAAACTGACAACCATTTATATATTTCTTCCCATTAGGAAGGGGCTGTAGATGTCATTAGTTGTGGCATGAGCGAATGGTGGGTGGTGGGCGATTTTGTCGTCACTCCGGCATATCATGGGGTGGGTGTCTGTGTCCTATTGCATTAACGTCAGCTTCGGGCGATGTTGAATAGTTGTCCACTTTGTTCGTATTGGAGGTGTTGATATAGGACTTGAGGGTGGTGAAGTGGCTGTCTATAAGGGCATTGACATTGGTCATCAGGTTCTTCATGGGCAAAATATCAATGCTGGGGATGACAGCGCATAAAGAGACTCCATACCCAAAGGGTACGAAGTAGATTCACTTCAAGAGGATAGCCTTATGTGGCAGATTACAGGCGAGTGGTACTGGTCATTTCCCCGAGAGCAAGCGAAACCTTTTGGTTCCCCAATGGTTGTTGAGAGAGCTGAAAAAGTTTTGCTATGAGGGCAGTGGTGGTGGTAAGTACTGTTGCAGAAGGTTTGATTCAAGGGCTTCATATGTTATTGGGTGTCTTCTTGCTCACACAGCCATTCATAGATTTCCGGGAAAGTGTCCTTAGGGATCGCCGTAAGAACGCAATCTGCTCTGGTGCTTGACTGAGTAATGCCCATGATGCGAAACTAGACCTCACCACACTGGAACCAAGTGAATCCTTCTCCGCTGGCAAAGGACGGTAGTTTCAGGCGCATGGCATTGATAGTAGAATCAGTGTCTGAGGGTGGCGGCATCGAACAGTAAGACACAGCAGTGATGGGGAAGCTGGAAAGGAGCTGGAGACTCTTGTGGTCACCAGTGTGTGAGGCGCCAGTTATGTGATAACTGGGAAGCGGAGTGAATACAACTTTATTTTGACAGAATATGAGTTTATAGACAGCAAGTTAAATGCAACTAACTTTATTTTGACAGAGCAAGAACGGCAAAAAAATTCAAATACAAGGATTCAAGAACATACATGCTTAAACAGGTTATCAGTGCAGGGGGAGAGCAATAACGATAATATATAAAAAAAAAGAAAAAAAAAAACAGAAATACCGTCATGGTATACGAGCGTGTGTGATACACGTGTGATTCACTATATTGATGTCCACTACCTAAAACCCCCCCTGAAAGAATTTATTAACGGAACCCAGATTGTTCACAAGGAGTACATCTATGGCAGACTTATAATAGCTGAAGCAGTAAGCATTGCCCTCCAGGCACCGTCTTTGAACATACAGTGGGATTTTAATTATGCAATACCTTTAAGCAGAAAGCGATATGGATAACCTATGCAGTGGTGCAGGTCCAAGCATACGTCCAGTGTGTACTTATGCATCTATGTACACAATTTTATAATTAATAATTATCCTCTTCATAATCTAAGGATCTCAAAATTGAAAGAAAATATAACATCTTATTTGTAATTTTCAGAATTTTTAATTTCTTTAGAATATAATCCCAGCATGCTTAATTATATTTGTAGAGGCTCATGCATAAAAAGAATTTTAAACTTATGAAAACCAGTAATCACTTGATAAAGACAGTTTTGTCGAAACAGTGCTGTAGTGGATGAAATATGAAGGATAGAAATAATCATCGTTTATTGAACCTAAGGCTTATATCTGAAAACTTCAAGAAGCTAATGAAATATAATGATTCCGGTAGGAAACACACTGACGACACCGAGGCTATCGCCTTCAATAAAAATTGCTTTGGAGAGAGGCTGCGTCCCAAAAGTATATTGTATATATATATATATATATATATATACATATATAGATAGAAAGATATATATATATATATATATATATGTGTGTGTGTGTATTTCAGCTGTGACCATGTTGTGGAATGATCTTCCTAAGAGGGTAGTTGAATCAGTGGAACTTCAAAAATTCATACTTGCAGCAAATATTTTCATGTTGAAGAGGCTGACATAAGTATTTTTATAGTTTGTATATGACATATCTGTTTTGGTGTTACTTTTTTAAGAATATTTTATTGTTAATTTTTTCTCATATTGTTTATTTATTAACTTATTTCCTTTACTCACTGGGCCTGGTTTTCCCTGTTGGAGCCCCTGAGCTTATAGCATCTTGCTTTTCCAACTAGGGTTTTAGCTTGGCTAGTAATAATATATATATATATATATATATATATATATATATGTATATATATATATATATGTGTGTGTGTGTGTGTGTGTGCATATGTATATGTATATGTATATGTATATGTATACGGTATCTATATATGTTTATCTAAATAATTAGCGGACATTTATAATGGGTCGCCTACACTGGTACTGTTATAAAAGCTATGCTGCCACTCCGCACCGCACTAAAACATTATCTCTCTCGCTATATGAA
>NC_090729.1:155598784-155611284 GCF_036898095.1 Palaemon carinicauda
GTGTGTGTGTGTATGTGTGCATTCTCATCTTTACATATACATATATACACCATTTGTCTCTCACATTCCTTTCCAAGAAAAACGATTTTGACTGGGATGAACCGTTGTACGATATGATCAATGAATTGACGTATAACTGAAAGCTCGTCCATCAAACATAAGTCATATTGTATCGACAGAACAATAGAATGATATAACAGAACACAATTTCATGGCTGAAATAATTCTAGAGTCAATGAAACAGAGCTGTCGGTATATTTACTATATATTCAAATTAACATAGGTAAATATTTTCAGGTCAAATCCAAAGATGTAGGAAAGGAAAAGTTTACTGTATAGCAATAAATTTTCAAATAAAACCTTCGGTAGATAGGTAATATGAATCTTGCATAGATTCATTGGAATTTTAGAATAAGGTAAAACAAATCAAAGTTTTTTAGTGTGGTAATTATTATCATAGACCATGGTAACCGTTATATGAGATGGATCCTTAGACGAATGTCAAAGAGGGTAAAGCAAGAGAACAAAGAGATTATGGAAAAATAAATGGGATTGAACCATATTTTATAAAAGCATAAAGGTGCTCTTGTCAGATAATTTCATGGATTTATTTTTACCAAAATATGGTATACAGAATTAAAATACAGCTGAGATTTTTACTTTTATGTTGAAATTACAAAACTCACTTGAATATGATAAAAAAATTACCTATAGATGAATAAAAAAATAAAAGAAAATTTTAATTAAACAACGGAATAAAGTTAAAAAAAAAAAAAAACTGGAATTCACAAAATCGCGCTCGACCAGGAAAAACCTCAAATCAATCAATCAATCAATCAACCAGGATATGAATAGTAATTAAGGTAAATCTAAAGGTATCGAAACCTTTGAAGTTCCTTCTGCTAATCAGAAAGGCAAAGTAGAAGTGTTACGTAATTAACACACACACTCTCTCTCTCTCTCTCTCTCTCTCTCTCTCTCTCTCTCTCTCTCTCTGTTTTTATATAATGGAGAATTGGTGGAACAATTTGCGGTAAAGGATATTTCCTAAAGGTTTTAAAATATCGTTTCAACAAGAATCAAATTTACATTGAAAGTTATTGTTACTGATAGAAAATTTATATAATTGAATTATAATCTCTAAGAACAATCAAAATTTTGACATATATCGAGTAATTTTCGTGAAGAGCGTAAACAACAAAAGAGTAAGATGAAAGGATTGCGAACTTGCAAGCAAAAACAGATCCTTTGAAGGAATCCAAACTATGCCTGATGAAATACATTTTTTTTTTCCAAGTTACATAAGTTCTTGGTCCACGATAGAAGTTGAGAATTTTGCAGTTTAAAGTAAATGGAAAAATAAAGATTTGTTTTTGCTTCCTCGTTTTTTCAGTAACAGGAGAATGACACCCAAATTTTCTTTATCATAAAATTTTGAAATCGCGATTTTTTTTTTTCATATCTTTTACCGCCCAAAAAATTAGTGACTGCTGCATATAATTTTACTTGAGCTCAATTCTTGACGAAATTCTTAGGTACAGGACCCTTCGTTGTTTACACAATCAAATAGAATGATTTGATATTCTACTTCTTGTTGTAGTTGTTAGGTGGCTTGCCCTTGAGGGAAGCATAGAAGGGGCCCAGAGTGGCGGTGTTGGCTGGCATGAACCGGTGATAATAGTTGACCATGCCAAAGAATTTTGCAATGCTTTGACGGCCGTGGGCGTAGGGAAGTTCTGAACGGCAGCTACCTTCACAGGAAGGTGGTGAATGGCTTCAGGAGTGACGCTGTGCCCTAAGAACGTTACTTCGTTGGCACCATAGGTACACTTGTCGTACAGGATTACAACGCCGTTCTGTTGTAGACAGTTGAAATTGACGACTAGGCGACGGAATTGTTCGTCTTTGGAAGAAGAGAACACGGTATGTCATCCATGTAACATCCCATTAGATGCCATCCTTGAGGTATTGAAAAGTAGCTCCAGCATTGCTAAGGCCAAAATAGGAGTAATTGAAGGCATATGTACTGAAGGAGTTGGTGATGGCGGTCTTGGGAATGTCGTCTAGGTTCATGGGCACCTGATGATACTCCTTCAAGAGGTCGAGCATGGAGAAAACCTTTGCTTAGCGCAGGTAGGAAGTAACGTCGATCATGTTTGGGAGGGGGTAGTGATCCAATTGAGTTTGCATGCTCAGATGCCTGTATTTCCCACAAGGGCGTATAGAGCAAGCATTCTTCAGGTCTATGTGTAAGGGTTACGATTATGGGCTTGAGGATTTTGGCAAAGGCCCATTTCTTCCATTTCGGCGAACGTTTGTTTAGTGGCTGCTAAATGATACAGGTCAGATGCCGAAATCTGGCCAACATTGTGGCCCCTGTCATCTTGATATGGTGATAAATACTGTGCTTGGTAGGAGCTGTGGGAATTTGGCAAAGTTTAGGACGGAAAACTTCCTGGTATGACGTGAGGAGGGGGTGAAGGCAGCCGTGTGTGTACTGATGTGAGGTATGAGGTCAGAAGTTGTGGGTTAAAGGGGTATTGACGAGTACAAATCATTGTTCAATAATCATCAATACCCCATATCAAGCAGGAGCTGTAAATGTGCAAGGAAATTGAACCAAGTGGTGGCAGTGTCACGTCAGCAACAAGAAATTGCTATTTGTATTTGGCGCATAAATGCATGAATGATTTGAAGTTCTCTGGCATCCTGATATCGAAGATCATTGACGCCGTATGATAGTGTGAGTGTTTCGTACCCATGAGTTGGGATCTCAGATCCATTGGCAGCTACCAGGTGGATTTTAGCTGGCTTAAAATGACCTCAGTAGAAGAGTACGGCAAGCACCAATTTTTACCAGAAACTGCACTCCCATGCCTGCATCATGTAAAAAGGAAAGATTAGTGATAAGGGAGGCCACTGCCACAAGCAATGGTATTTTTACAATTGTTTTGGCCACTGACCACCGTCCGCACATTTCTTCGCAACAGCCCTGAATATGGAGTGGTAGTAGTATAACTGCAGCCACTGGATGTTAGTAATTGGATAGAGAAATTGTTGTTGTTTGGGGGGGGTGCACGAGCAAGGTGTGGCATATGTGGGTGGTGGGTGGCTTTGTTGCTGCTCTGGCATATCATGGGGTGGGTATCTCTGTCCTACAGCATTCACGTCAGCTTCAGTCGATGTTCAATAGTTTTCCTCTTCATCAGGAGTGGAGGGGTTGATGGAGTTGGTGAGGTGGCTGCCCATAAAGGCATCGACTTTGGTTATCAGGTCCTTCATGGCCACAACATCAACATCGGGTATGACAGCACGTACAGGTTTGTGTAGAAATCGTACCCAAATGTTACGAAGTAGGTTTACCTCCCAAAGAGAACTGTCAGTGGCAGGTTGTAGGGGAGCAATACTGGTCTTTTCCCTGATGGTGAGCGAAGCCTTCTTGTCCCCCAAGGGCTCTTGAGAGTGCTCAAAAAGCTTGGCTATATAGGTGGCTGGTGATAGTGAATACTGTAACTGGAGATATTTTTTGAAGGTGTCATATTCTGTTTGGGTGTCTCCTTGGTCACAAAGCTAATCAGAGACTTCTGGCAACGTGTTCTCGGGGATCGGCGTATGTACATTGTCTGCTTTGCTCTTTCAGTTAGTCATGCCCTTGATGCAAAACTGGACCTCATCATGCTGGAACCAGACATAAATTTCTCCACTAGCGAAGCACAGCAGTTTTATTAAGGCGGTGTGTGTCAAAGAATCATAACTGGTTGGTGGCATTTTAACAAGAGTGGGGGAAAAGGTAAGTGATGAAAGGAAATGTGGAGTAGTCACACCGGTGGTCACCAATGTAACCACGTAGCTGTTAAGTTCTAACCGAGAGGCGAGGTGAATGCAACTAAACTTTATTAAGCAGACAACAAGATTATATACCTGCACTTAATAGCAAGAACTTCGCAAAAATTCAAACAAACCAAAACATGAGCTAGCAGGTTCACACAGGGAAGAGCGACCATTATGACCAAAAGCAATACTGGTACAGTGTACGAGTGTGTATGGAGAATATAAGACCAAAATCAATACTGTTAAAGTGTGTAAGGAACACAAAAGTTTTTTACTGGGCGATTCCTAAGGAGTCTCAAGTGCCCATGGTCACCTATAAACATATTGTCCCGAGACAAATTGCTTAGGTATGGTAATGGAACCCCAAATTAATAATATGGAAATATAGACAAAATGCTGACAGGAAACTTATCGCTTCCCCCTCAAACTGTATTCCCGGAAAAATTTCAAAGCAGGTTTAGTTTTTATGTCTTTACAATTGAACCAAAGAGATAAGCAGAACTATGTATAAAGACATACAGTAGTTATTTCAAGATATCAAAAGAATTGTATCGTGATGATATATACTGTTTAAACTAAGTTATCGAATCATTTCGGGTCTGATTTTTATCCACGTAATGAACAAAAAGTATAAATTTTATCTTTTGCCCAAGAAACCGTTGAATGAATTCCACACCGTCAAATCATCGGGCCAAACTTAATTTAAAACTTATGTTTACTGGTGTCAAAACTTAATATATTCAGAAATAAGAACCATCGTATTGCAGGACTAAAATTGGTTGACTTTGTTTTGTATTTTTCTCATTTAAATACCATGCAAAAAAATATATTTGGACTTCTGATCTGAACAAAAGATTTATTTATTTAATTGCTGAAAAATTCGGAAAACATGAAACTCATATTGAATAATTTCATTTACAATTATATTGCAATACAAACCAACTTGATATGAAAAATATTGCCACCCAAGGAAGCTGAGTAAGCCAGTTGAAGTCACTGCAGCAGGACATCAAAGCTACTGTAGGGGTTCGATGAAAACATTCAACCATTCTGTTGGCTGGAGGGTGTTAAGCAGTTGTTTAAGGTAGTGATGCTCAGGAGATTCACTAATCGTGTCCACAATTGCGAGGCAGGTGAAAGTGGTACTCCTGTCAAAAGTGATATGCTTAAGGATATCAAATCTCGATATCCACCCTAAAAGTAAGGCATATGTGCATGAGACAGACGCTGCAGTTTGCATGGGGATGGCTTCAGGCCAACGAGGGGAGTGGTCAATGACCATAAACAGGTAACAGTGTCCTTGTGATATAGATAGGGGACCTACTAAATTGACATGAATGTGAGCAAAATGACGCTGAGGTTGAGTAGAGGTGCTCACTCCTGAATCTGTGTCGGTGTTCTTTTGAAGCTTGGTGTGAAGTACGGACATGGACCCAATCCTTAGCATCCTTAATAATACCATGAACTTTTCCTTCAGTACCTCCTGGCTAGTACAATGGTAACGTGTTTTCCTAGCATTTGCATGGCAGTAGATCGATCCCCGCCCAGGACTGTGAGTTTAAGCTGTTTACTGGGGAGGCCACTTCTGTGGTAGGGCATCACAGTGGGGGGGTTGGGCTTTCCCGGCTGACGTTCTGGTGATCATCTATTCTGATGGAACTGGGACTGAAAACAGACACGTTTAACCTTTAACCTTTACCTATGCAGTAGATTAGTGGGTGGGATGTGAGAGGCCATAGATGTAATAAAACACCTGTTACTTGATTGGGACAGATATCCATGGTCTAGGCCTACCAGTACTGACATCACAGAGGAGGGTGGTGTTGGAGTCGGTGAGGCAACATATTCCCAACGGAGGAATGTGTAGGATGTTGTGCATGCTTGGTACTCTTGGCTCTTTTTGTTGGGGTTCTACCAAGGCATTGTAATCCAATCCCAGGTGGATAGCAGCCAATGTGTTTCTTGACAGGGCATCAACAACAGGATTAATTTTCCCAGGAATGTGTTCAAGGGTGCACTTGTATTACACCATGGCGAAGAGGTGTCAGCATTGATGAGCATACCAGTCAACGAATTATCGAGTGAAGGCATGCACTAAGGGTATGTGGTCCATGTGAATGATGAAGGAAGTACTCTCTAAGAAGTGGTGAAAGTGACGGACAGCCAAATGCACTACCAGCAATTCATGGTCGAAGGTAGAGTAGCCAGATTCTGCCTTGGACAGTTTTCTGCTGAACATTGCTAATGGGCAGGGCAAGCCGCTGACCACCTGCAAGAGTATTGCACCAATAGTGACTTTACTGGCATTGATGGAAAGGAGGATAGACGTATATGGTGTGGGAAAGGTGAGATCATCAGCAAGCAGCAGTTCTTTACGTTGCAGAAGGCTGCTTCTTGGAGGGGACCCCACTTAAGGTCTTGTGGCTTGCCCTTGAGGGATCAAGAGTGGCGATGATGGCTGACAAGAAATGGTGATGATAGTTTATCATGCGTAAGAATTATTATAGTGCTTTCATGGTCAAGACGTCAGAAAGTTCTGAACAGCTGATGCTCTCTCAGGGTGAGGGGGGGGGGCGTGATGCCTTCTAAATGATACTTCATTGTAGCTAAAGGTACATTTTCTGTACTGGACTACAAGGCCTTTCTGTTTCAGGCATTCGAGAATGGTGTGTAGGTGACGTAAGTGTTCCTCTTTGGAGGTAGAGAACTCAAGTATGCCATCCATGTAGCATGCAAAGAAGGGGCGGTCCCCAATGATGCCATCCATGTGGCATTGAAAAGGGATCCCAGCATTATGAAGGCCAGGAATAATTGAAATTGAAAATCCTGAATTGGTTGGCGATGCTGGTCTTGGGGAAGTTTTCTGGGTTCAAGAGATAGAGTGAAGAACACCTTCGGTTTGTACAAGTAGGAGGTAACGTCGGTGATATTGGGGAGAGGATAATGTTCCAGTTCCATCTGCATATTCAGACATCTATAATCCATTTTAGTCAAGGACCATTTCTTCCATTTCATCGATAGTCTGTTTAGAGACTGCCAAACAATCCGGGGCCAGACACCTGAAACTAGCAAACACAGGAGGCCCTGTCATCTTTATATGGTGATAAATATCGTGCATGGCAGGAACTGTGGGCGTAGGCATTCTTTGGTGCACTGATATGGAGAGCGAGGTCGGAAGGGACGAGATGACGAGGTGTCAATGAGTATGAATCTGCGTTGACTGACTGTTGATGAGCAACATCAACCATGATGTGGAAGTAGGAGAGGCAAACTGCGCCAAGGATTGGCAATATGACGTCGGGAATAAGAATTTTCCAGCGATATTTGGCTCGCCCAAACAATAGTTTGAGTGACTCGTACCCGTCGGTGGGGATCGCAGATTGGCCGCTACCAGACAGATGTCAGTAGGCTTAGAATGACTACGTTGTGTCCTGAAGATTGGCCTTAGTAGAAGGGAACGGCCAGCACCAGTGTCTACCAAACACCACATGCTTGTATCTGCATCATAAAAGAAAAGATTAGTGTTTGACGAGGCCATTGCCACAAGTGATGGCCTACTTACAAGTTTTTAGGCCATTGTCAGTGGAGTGGTAGTAGCATAACTGTGGCTAATGGGGGATAGTAAGGGGCTGAAGATGTTGTTGGTTGGGGCATGTGCGAGAGGCGGCATATGTGGGTGGTTCGCTGCTCCAGCATGTCATTGGGGCGTGTATGTGTCTTACCACATTCACGTCAGCCTCGGTCGATGTTGAAAAGTTGTCCACTTCATCAGGAGTGGAGGCGTTGATAGAGATCTTGAAAGTGGTGAGGTGGCTGTATATAAAGGCGTCCACTTTGGTCATCAGGTCCATCATGATCAAAATATCAACACTGAGAATGATTGTGTGTATGGGTTCATATAGTCATTGTACCCAAAGGGCACAAAGTAGGTATACCTCCAGAGGAGAGCTGTTGCAGTTGAGCGATACTGGTCATTTCCCTGAGGGTGAGCAAAGCCTTTTTGGTGCCTCAACGGTTGTTGAGAGAGCTGAAAAAGCTTGGCTATACGGGAGGCTGGCAATGGTTAGTATTGCTCCAGCAGGTATGTATTGAGGGCGCTGTATGCTATGGGAGCGTCTCCTTGCTCACAAAGCCAATCGGAGATTTCCAGGAAAGTGTCTTCGGGGATTGCCGCGAGGACCTAGTCTGGTTTGGTGCTTGAGAGAGTCACATCCTTGATGTGAAACTGAACCTCAGCACGCTGAAACAAGGTGTATGCCTCTGTACTGGCTAAGCATGGTTGTTTCATGGATGTGGCATGGATAAAAGAGTCAGGGTCAGCGGGCATCATCGTCAGACAGTGGGTACAGCAGTGAGGGGTAGGATTGGAGGGGGCTGGTCCTCCAGAGATCACTAATTGTGCAAGGTAACTATTAAGTACAGTACTAACAGTGAGGCGAGATCAGTGCAAGTTTATTCAACAAGACAAAAAGCTTAAATACAGATAGTTAAGAGCAAGAATGGCACAAAATTAAAACATATATAACAAGCGATAGCAAGCTAAAACAGGTTTCTATTGTCAGTGCGGAGGAGAGCGAGGGATAAAAGAAAAGCAATAACGTTTTAGTATACGAACGTGTATGAAACACGTGCGGTATAGTGTGCAGACAGCTTTTTTAGGAAGTTCAACCATTCGCACATTTTATTTAATACTATTTTCTTTTCAACATTCCTCGCTTCTTTATGTTCTAAACTAGCAGTGTGCTCAAACGCAGTTATTGATCCTTCATGAAATAATATACAAGAATTAAAAGATTCTTTGGTTAATTACAAACTGCGAACGATATTATCTTGAAAGAAAAAAAGACGGCAAATATAGAATTGACACGCAAAGTAAGAGAGGAAAAACTACCAAATATAGTGTATAGCCTACGTTGAAATGTTTAAAGGAAAATTGTAGATGAATAGCGGAATTATTCTACTTTGTACATTAAAAATGTGAAAATCGGTATTTTTTGTACATTGTAGCAATTTTATTTTCCTTTGCGGGTGATTATTGTTTTTTCTACAAAGAAATTTTTGACTAAACTCAAGGACAGACGACTTACATTTGCAAATTATAAAACAACATAAAGAATTAAAGATCAAAGAAAAGAAGAAAAACATAGGCGATCATTCTAAAATTCATAATCTCATAAAAAGGAAACTTGTAAATAGTGATAAAACAAATAAATTCTTCTAGTGTGACTGTTTGTTTCATGAAAGAGGATTAAGCCATGGTTTCAATATTTCTTTCTATTTTTTGTTGCTAGTGAAACCAATTACTAAATACGTACAGACATAAAATTCCATTTTTTTTCTTTTTTTCTTTTTTCATTTTACTGATATGCATTGTGAAATGCATGTCTGTTTGTATTAGCACGACAGTTTTTAATCTATCCCTACATTGTTGATAATTTTGTATTCAAATTTCTGACAGTGTGAAACCCTGGATCATTTTGATCAATATTTTAGTTTAGCAGAGGAAGGCACAATTTCTATATTGGGATAATTTAAAGGTTTAAAGATCGCCCATGACAATAACAATGCCATAGCAGGACAATCCCCTAGAGTCTGACATTATATCCATATGATCAGGCCCCAAGACCCTCTCCACCCAAGCTAGGACCAGAGAGGGCTAGGCAATGGCTGCTGATGATTCGCCAGGTAGACCTATAGGCTCTCCCAAATACCCATTCCTTAGCTGTCAAGGTTGGTGAGGTTGCAAACACAACCAGAAACTATCGAGTTGGAGCGGGACTCGTTCTCCCATTTGATATACAGGGATGAATTTACAAATAACATGCCTGAGGTATTTTTCTAAACAATTTGTTAACATACCTGAGGTATTTTTCTAAACAATTTGTTAACATATCTGAGGTATTTTGCTAAACAATTTGTTAACATACCTGAGGTATATTGCTAAACAATTTGTTAACATACCTGCGGTATTTTGCTAAACAATTTGTTAACATACCTGAGGTATTTTGCTAAACAATTTGTTAACATACCTGAGGTATTTTGCTAAACAATTTGTTAACATACCTGAGGTATTTTGCTAAACAATTTCTTAACATACCTGAGGTATTTTGCTAAACAATTTTTTAACATACCTGAGGTATTTTGCTAAAAAAAAATTTTAACATACCTGAGGTATTTTGCTAAACAATTTCTTAACATACCTGAGGTATTTTGCTAAAAAATTTTCTAACATACCTGAGGTATTTTGCTATACAATTTGTTAACATACCTGAGGTATTTTGCTAAACAATTTCTTAACATACCTGAGATATTTTGCTTAACAATTTTTTAACATACTCGGGGTATTTTGCAAAACAATTTTTTTGGATCGGTGTGCATTAATATTGAGACGGTGTCTTTCAATCACCGCAATCAAGAAATTAATCAGACGACTTTTAAAATGAGAATATTTTCTCGCTTCACTTTCTCTGTGAAACTCAGAATTCATCAGCCCGTGTTCAGCTGCAATTGAAAGGAAATGCATACCATTGAAAGTGCAGAACTATGATTGATTGCCCCCGGAACTATTCGTGAGAAACTCCAGACTGACGCCATTGAAAAAAAAAAAAAGTTATATTTAGAGTCCTGAAAGGTTTACTTCATATTGAATTGAATAAGTGATCCGTCAACGCATTTACGTAACAGACCATTTTAATTTTCATAGATTACTGAACTTTCTCTCTCTCTCTCTCTCTCTCTCTCTCTCTCTCTCTCTCTCTCTCTCTCTCTCTCTCTCTCTCTCTCTCTCTCTCTCTCTCTCATCTGGTGGTTCAGTGGTACTTCGTCCAGAACACATTTCTTAAAAACCTAGACTACTATGAGATTCAGGGCCTCTGTAACACGGTTTTTTGGACTTTGCTCCTTATCAATGCATCGGATGTAGCTGAAAGTTGACATATGTATATTTTATAACCACACACAAATTTTGTCAGCATTATCAATAACCTAAACCCGATAGTTTTAATTTTTATAGAGTAAAAATGATCTACCCGACGCCATGGCCAGTGATAACGAGCCAAGAGTCGAAAACATTCATTGCGTAAGCAATGTAAACACCTTTTGACAAAATGTTGCCCCGCCCATCCACCGGACACCCATTCACCTTCTTCCATCGGCTCTGGAACCCATAACAGTCAAGAATGGCTAGCAGGATTTGTAATTGCCCCCATGGTTGCAAAACTGCATTTGTCTTACGACTTGCAACTTTATACAGTCAAGAGAAAGCCCGTGGCTATATTTACTATAGCCTGAATAGGTAATCATTCAGTTTCTAGTTTAAATCCAATGTTTATGGTCTGATTTGTATTTAGCGTAACATGATTATAATACTTGTAATGTCACTCAGGCTTTTGAACATTTTCATTAACTATTCACTATGCCACCAAGAGAGAGAGAGAGAGAGAGAGAGAGAGAGAGAGAGAGAGAGAGAGAGAGAGAGAGAGAGAGAGAGAGAGAAAGGGAGAGATTGTATGTAAACAGTCTTGATATAACTAATTTTGTTAAAATAAGAATATTGTGCTAAACTCTCCATCAGACCAATGGATCATCCGATATATTTTTTTTTTCTTCTTCTTAGGCCGTACGACCGTGTTGGCTATGTTTTGGGCATGACTGCATTTTGTAAATAAATCATGAATAGTTTTAGGAATTTTATTTGTACATCTTACGGGAATTTATAGAAGTAAAGTGAACATAATTCAATTATCCTTTAAAATAAATACTACATGTAGCAAAACAAATAGTAGTAAAGATGATAATGCAATGAAGGAATGATACCAAACTTTATCTTTAGCTTCAACATCGGCAATAACATACCCAGTTGCCATAAATTTGTCAGCTTAATGAAATAGCCTATTATCTAGTGTTAAACTTAATTTCTGAGGCGGCCCTGGCTTATTGCACAGTGAAAAAACATAACAAAGACTTTATGAATGGCGGAACGATACATAAATGTGGGTGGGGTATCTGTGCTAGGTAGTAATACTACTGTAGTAGTAGTGTCGCAACAGTAGTATACATGAATTAAACGTTTAGGCCAACTGCTGCGATCCTCGAGGATCATTTAGCACTTCTTACAACTACCCGAGAAATGAGTTTTTATAGCCAGAATTAAAATTTTCTGATCCAACAATGCCCATGTATAGCCTTCAGTGTTATCCTGAATGATAACGAGGCTAAAGTGGGTGGAGCCTCATGAAGTCATCATTCTGACGATAATTATTGGTGAAGGTTTAAGCCAAAATACGGTACCCGGCTATTTTTTTTTTCCAGTAAATAGGTCGGTAGATAGACAATAAATAAAAATTGCTTGACATTGGATACAGCAGTTATCAAATCAAGCTTGTCTACTACGTTTTTGAAAATTACCAACTATTCCCTACACCTTGTCAATCTGATTGTGACCTATAAAGTAGACTGTAATTTCTTAGGAAACTTATTTTGGGAGTTGGACTAATAATCGAAGTGTTATTGTATTTATTAACATATTTTGTTGGTTTGTTCATTATGACAATTATCAGTGGAGAGGTGTTCAGAGAGTTCATAAAGGTGTACTGTTTTGCTTTTATTTAAACTTTTGTATCATTGTTGGCAGAGGTATAGCCTTCGTTACGTATAGCCAATCATCGATC
>NC_090729.1:155621284-155628784 GCF_036898095.1 Palaemon carinicauda
TGATCCTCAACATCGAGATCTTTGCATTGATAATGTTCTTCAACTATAAACAATTCTTTTAAAACTTTAGGTGTGATTCTTGATTGCAAATTTACTTTTGAAAAACACATTCGGACTGTTTCTTCTTCAATTGCACAAAAAGCTGGCTTTCTAGGAGAATCTTTTAAAATTTTCGGTAATCAATACATCCTGAAGAAATGTTTTAACTATTTCACTCTGCCATGTTCCGAGTAATGTTCTCCTTTCTGGGTTTCAGCTGCTGATTCTCATCTTAATTTGTTGGACAAAAAATTTTATCTATTAATTTTTCCCTTGCTGATCTTCATACTAATTTTGGCTTAATGTTCAGTTAGTTCTTTATACATATTGCATGATTTTTCATAATTCTGACCATCCTTTGCATTCAAATCTTCCTAGACAGTATCATCCTGTACGTAGTACTAGGTATGAAGTTAATTCTAACAGTGTTGCCTTTGTAATGGGAACAGAGGGGCTACTGATTGAAAGAGCTCCCAAACAAGTAACTTTATTTAGAGACAACACAGGTATTTATAGGCCCCAAGGGGTCACGTATGGATGAAAATTACAGTCAACAATTTTTATCAATAAGGTTGACATTATCATTGAAATGGATAACATAACAATGGAATGATACTATAGGTAAAATTAGCTTGTTACATTCAACGACTTTTTGACATGGAATCCAATGACGGGTTGCAGTGTTGAAGAAAATGTAGATAAGACATCCTTCTGTACTTTTATTGCTTACTTGTTGCACGTCCATTACGTGGCCCTTCCCCTGAAGCAGACATACATATGAAAGAGAGTAACCTTCCCTAGAGAGTCGTACTGTAGGTAGGTCGTCTTGGAGGAGATACGCTGATTTTAGGTCTTTAATGGTGATCCAGTTCTTTCGGATTACGATGGATGACAAGGAATGGTCCCGTATATGAACGCCTAGGTGGTGGCTTGCAAGTGTCGTTACGCACAAAGGCATGTATTGCAGTGTGTAGGTCTATCGGTATGTGCTTCTTTGCTGGGGGTTTGGGGCGTAAGCGCTGGAAATCCTTGGAGGAGTTGGAGGACAGAAAAAAATTTTGTAGGAGTAACCAGCAGATTACCGTATACTGTTTTGGCTGCTGAGGCCCCATGGTGTCCTATAGAATGATTCTCAGCCCAAAGAAGACCCAGGGAAGTTGTGGAAACCAACTCGAGTCATTGCAGCGGGATGTCAAAGCTACTTTGAGGGTACAATAAAAACATTTCACTATTCCATTATCTGTGAGGTTGTAGTCTGATGTGTGGTGATGCCGAGATGTCCTAATGATGTTTGCAATTGAGAGGTGAAAGTTGGATACTGAATCTTGCTATCCATTCAGAAAGTAAGGCTACAGTTCATGAGGGAGATGTATCTTGCATAGAGTGGAGCTATTGATGAGTATAAAAAGGTAACGGTGTTTTTGTGGCAACATGAATGCGGGTAAAATGACACTAAGGATGAAGAAAAGTGCCCACACTCGAATCCATATGTCAATGCACTTATGAACTTTGACATGAAATGTAGGTGCGGACCCAATCAATGACATTTTTAGTAATGCCATGCCGTATGAACATCAACTTTCGTAGCTGCGCAATTGATTGTCACAAAGAGTGCATGGATCATTTGAAAGGTGGTAGGACAATTGCGTACTGGACATTTGCATCCCGGACAGTTGTGTCTCGGACAATTACGTCCCCGGACAATTGCGTCCCAAGACTTTTTCGTCCCGGCAATATGCGTACCTGTACTGTACTTGTTTTTAGTAACCAAGTAATATTTGTTAAAAGGTACGGAAGTGACTCTCTGTCTATCTGTATGTCTGTATGCATGTATATATGTAAGTAAGTATGTATGTATGTTATTACTCGATTATAGAACTACTAATTACTGTAAATAAGATATATGGCATAGACCTTTTGAAAACAATTCCTGATTTCTTTAGAAGCAGAAGAGACATTTTATTCATGGCAGTTCAACCTCTATTTTTCTTTTTGATTTACTTCGTTTACATAGTGGTGAGCTACTAAGCTCATTTTTTTTTTCAACTTGTGTAATATATTGTACTTAGCTCTTTCATATACTTCGTTTATAAAGTGGTGAACTACCAAGTTTTTTTTTTTTTTTTCGAAATCCAAGAATACCGTATTCTCCCAAGTGGACAAGAGTTTCCAGGTGTTGATACTGGAATACATGACGAGCAGAGAATTCTTATCTTTGCAAGTGAAGAAGGCTTGAATGACTTGACACGGTTTCCAAATTGGGTAGCAGATGGAACGTTCAAAGTATGTCCACAAATATATTATCAACTTTACTGAATTAATGTCCAAGAGGGTGCATTCAACATTCGCCGCGTTTTTACTCTTCTTCCCAATAACACTAAAGATACTTGTGGCCGACTATTCAGTAATTGATTGCAGATCCGTTCTCAACTCAATCCCATTACTAACAGATTTTGAGCTAGGGTCTAGAGAGGGTATTATGGAAATATTTCCTAATGCAACAATTATCTCCTGTCTTTTCCATTTGTCAAAATCTATTTTTGAGAAGATATGTGACCTTGGGTTTAAGACAACGCTATCAAAGAGGAATTCCAGTTTTTCCGAGAAATTTAATATCCACCTCCAGTCATTGATTGATCGGTACAATTCCGGAAATAAATTGTCTTACTTACGAGTTGCTCATAACATGCGTACCTTTTAGGTATGAGCTTAAAAGTAGCTATCCTAAGTCATTATTACAAAAATATGATCCAATCTTTTTACTTATAGAAAATTTATAGTGTATACATATCTATAAGAATTTTTAATTTCATAAAGTTTTTAAAGATAATAAAACATACAAATTAAATATTGATGTCTATATATATGTCCTTTCGTGTCAGGTATAATTATTGTCAAAGTATGAAGTAAGAATCTAAATTATTTGATGCTATTAAAACATATGCATATTCAGGGTGGATAAAGGTATAAATAAAATTACTGTGTAAAAGTATAGAGTAAAGGTAAAAATAAAAAGCTTTATCGAAAAAGTAAAACACATACAGGTACGCAATTGTCCGGGGACACAACTGTCCAGGACGCAAACGTCCAGTACGCAAATGTCCTAGTGTGTATATACATATATATATATATATATATATATATACAGAGAGAGAGAGAGAGAGAGAGAGAGAGAGAGAGAGAGAGAGTATATATATATATATATATATGTGTGTGTGTGTGTGTGTGTGTATGATGTACATACATGCATACATACATACATACATATACACCAATCATATGAAAGTGTGTCGATATGATCTTGGTTTCATGTGTACTTATCCGATTACAAAAGCGTTACTATTCTTTAGTTAAATATTCTTTTTATCGTCGGCAAAATAACTTTCAACAAGCTCACCTGTCTGAAGAAAAATTGCCTGCTATAACCTATCAACGACGCTGAAAATATTTCGATAACCATTGTAAATATGACCAGAATGTGATGCCAGCTGCTCGATCCCTACAAGTTATGATATTCCATAGCCACTGAGGGAGAAAGATTTAAGACTTTCACAAATATATAATATATTGTGCTATAAAACAGGAGCTTAAATAGAAAATATATTATTATTATTATTATTATTATTATTATTATTATTATTATTATTATTATTATTTAACAGGTGTGAAGTCACATTCTTAGAGTCTTAATAGAGTCTCCTGACAGCTTACATTTAAAAATGTAAGTACAATTGATGGAGTTGAACAGCTAGGTCAAAACAGGAGTTTTTTTTTTTTTTTTTTTTTTTTTTTTTTTTTTTTTTTTTTTTTTTGAAATGCAGCTTTTTTTCTGCGCCGATATGACAACTGCGAAAGTTAATATCTGCTTTAAAACAGTAAAGTCAGCACTTTTATTTAGTCACTTTTTGGGTAGTGGATCAGTAATGACGACATCTCAGTAGGTTGGACTGTTTGAAGTTTCACTTTAAATCTTTCTCCCTTTTCGGTACTCAGCCACACTTACGGGTACTCTTAATAGATTCTGACTAACCCCGATTTCAACGGTTTTACAAATGATAATTGACATGTTAAGGATATTATTCCATTAAAATTGAATAAGATATATATTACTCACAACTTCGTAGGGATCATAGGTACTTGTTTCGATATATTACAACTATATATTGTTACTGCTGGTAATACCTAATATACTGTTAAATGACTTGTAATCAATAACAAATCCCGTTTATACATGCATTTTCTAAAATTAGATGAACGTGCAACCTCACTTTTTTTTTTTTTTTTTTTTTTGCTTCCACGTAAACATGACTTTTATCAGTTCACGCATGTTGTGTTAATTGTTGGTGAAAGATTGGGGCTTTCATTAACCTTGGCAATAAATTTCGAACCTGGAATCTCGGTCTTTGCAATGTCACGTGGACAATGCAATTGACATCAACCAAAGCATTGTTAACAGGGCGTGGAATTGGCATCAGATTATTGGTACGACAGCACACCGTCATGGCCGTGGATATTAGAGGTCAACTTCACAACGAAAAGATCACTTTTCAGTCACAACGTCATCCTTTATGGACAGAAACCTCCTGGTGAAATGACCTCCTGAACGCCTCAGCCTTCAGGTGTGATTGTATCCACCCAGACGATAGGGAATCAACTCCATACTGCCGGCGTCTCCTCCAGGCGTGAGGTTTGAATTGGGAACATGGCACAAGTTCATCTTACGTGATAACACAACGTTTGGGCTCCAGTACTGTTAACTGATGAATCCTGATATTGTCTGGACTTCACTGACAAGGAAGCAACAGGTGTGGCAAAGAGAACATGAACGGTTTAATGATGCCAACGAAGTGAACACGACCGTTATGGAGGATGAGCAATGGTCTGAGGAGGGAATAGCAGAAATGGAAGAACGGATCTGCATGTCACGTGAGACAATACGCTGGTGCTGTTAGTCAAAAATGACATCTAAATATGTAGATATATATGTATACACATGCACACACACCTGCATACACACATATTGATTCAACCTTTCCCACCACCTTCCCCTTTCTTAAATACAACCCACTGGTTCGCAGTTTGTGGGAGAGTGTGGTTTCCGAGGATACCTCAGGGGTTACGCCCTCTCGCCGGGGTTTGACTACACCTCTCCCCCTGAACCTCGCAAGAAAGAAATTATATATATATATATATATATGTGTGTGTGTGTGTGTGTGTGTAAATATGTATGTATATATATATATATGTGTGTGTGTGTGCATGTGTGTAAATATGTATATATATTTATATATATATATATATATATATGTGTGTGTGTGTGTGTCTGTGTGTGTGTAAATATGTATATATATATATATATATATATATCTTGAAAAGGTTCCACAATGATGTAAGACGTGTTTGAAAAATTGGTGTATATTTGTAGATATTACAAAATACGTTTAGAGCTTTCGTCCATCATCTGTGGACTTGGTCACTAAAATGTTTATAAAATTACAAGTCAGGTGCTGATATAAGGAAAAACAGAAATACATAAACAATTCAAATACATAGCCATATAGTTAAAACAGATTAAAATCAATTACAAAATGATTTCAGGTTGTTGGGCCCTTGTCCTTTCCAAAATTCTTAGAGATCTTCTGGGTGGTATGTTACGATGGTCACTGGCCAATTCGATGTTTTGGTAGTTCCGGTCGTTTGTCACTTGCAATGTCTGTGGAGGATGCACCTGTGACGGAGGGACTGAGGAGGAAGCATCTCTTATCTTGGCACATATATTCCTACAGTTACGAATTTTGCTCCTCCTACATATTTCTTCACTGATGTTTTCATCTTCCACTATTCCCCTGTTACCCTCAAATGTCTTGTTCAAAGAGATCACAGCACCTTCAATCGTTCTCCTGATTGCTCTGTCACGACACTTGTAAACAATTTCTGCCTTGTTGAAGGCTATTGCATGACTTTTCTCCCAAGTATGTCGGGCTATGGCACTATAGTAGTTCCCCGATCTGCAAGCTGCAATATGTTCCCTTTTCCTCTCTTCCAACGAGCGGCCCGCTCTCCCCGATGTAGCATTCCTCCCAATCCTTACATGGAATCACATATACTCCTATCTCACCATCATCTTTACCTGGGTTGTTATTAATGAGTTTCTTCCTGAGGGTATTCTCATACTGAAAAACGATATTATATCCCGGAGTCTCAATGGGTTCTTCCCTATCCCCGGTTCTGGCTAACCTTTGTATGGAGTTTTTTGAGAAGTTGTATGTTAACAAATTACCAAGAGAAATAAAACCTGAAATTTGGGTACGGTATGTGGATGATATTTTTATTGTATACAAACATAATGAGGAGGCTTTTAGAAGGTTTTTAAATTTACTGGATGGCTATGTACCCTCCATAAAATTTACTGTGGAAAGAGAAACTGATAATCAATTACCCTTTCTCGATTTGATAGTTCACCGAGATAACGTGAATAGGTCTTTTAAATTTTCTGTTTTTAGAAAGAGCACACACACCAATTCATACATTCATTTCTTTTCATATCATGATGCTAAAGTCAAATCAAATGTTTTAACAAATCTGTTTATCAGAGCATATCGTCTATGTGACCCTATTTATATTGATAGAGAAATTGAGTTTTTAATACACAGTTTCAGGAACTTATGTTACCCTAAATATTTTATCGAACATTGTCACAAAAAAGCTAGAAAGATATATTTTAATCCCCTTGATAAAACTGTAAGCCTGATTTTAAAACATCTCTGCTGCTTCCCTACAACAAAGAACTCGCCAATTCCTCTCTTGGTTTGTGTAGAGAGACACCGGGATATAATATCGTTTTTCAGTATGAGAATACCCTCAGGAAGAAACTCATTAATAACAACCCAGGTAAAGATGATGGTGAGATAGGAGTATATGTGATTCCATGTAAGGATTGGGAGGAATGCTACATCGGGGAGAGCGGCCGCTCGTTGGAAGAGAGGAAAAGGGAACATATTGCAGCTTGCAGATCGGGGAACTACTATAGTGCCATAGCCCGACATACTTGGGAGAAAAGTCATGCAATAGCCTTCAACAAGGCAGAAATTGTTTACAAGTGTCGTGACAGAGCAATCAGGAGAACGATTGAAGGTGCTGTGATCTCTTTGAACAAGACTTTTGAGGGTAACAGGGGAATAGTGGAAGATGAAAACATCAGTGAAGAAATATGTAGGAGGAGCAAAATTCGTAACTGTAGGAATATATGTGCCAAGATAAGAGATGCTTCCTCCTCAGTCCCTCCGTCACAGGTGCATCCTCCACAGACATTGCAAGTGACAAACGACCGGAACTACCAAAACATCGAATTGGCCAGTGACCATCGTAACATACCACCCAGAAGATCTCTAAGAATTTTGGAAAGGACAAGGGCCCAACAACCTGAAATCATTTTGTAATTGATTTTAATCTGTTTTAACT
>NC_090729.1:155633784-155641284 GCF_036898095.1 Palaemon carinicauda
CTTCTGTAACTCTCACAAGTTTAATAAAATCTTTTCTAGGAAAGTAAAACCTCTTGGTTTTCTTATGAATAACTCTCTCTCTCTCTCTCTCTCTCTCTCTCTCTCTCTCTCTCTCTCTCTCTCTCTCTCTCTCTCTCTCTCTCTCTCTCTCTCTCTCTCTTACAAAATCCATTTGCATTCTTGAAACTAGCGAAAAATATTTTCCTAAAACCTAATTATAAGCTAATACTTATAAGTTCAATTTATCTTATAAATGCGCAGCACATCGCTTGTTTAGCATGAAATGATATGGAAAGCCTTGATGTTATAATGCACTCACTCGTTGAGTGTTATTAATCAATACTTCTAGTAGGAAACTAACAAGAGGGCCTGATTTTCGAGCATTTCTTTCTTGTCTCTAGCAGTGAGATCTAGCTATCGCAAAAGATATAGGAAGAATGTTAAAATGAGGAGGAGTCCATTGTACATTGATCTATTGCACTATTTTTTATCATGTTCCTCCTTTTAAAATTGATGATTTTCTAACAATGCTGTTCACTAAATTTTGCTAGCAAATATAAATATAGTTTCCCTTCTAGTCACAACCTAATAGCCAATGTGTTTGTAAAATTTATTTGCCGATAGTATATCTTTCTACATACATACATACATACATACATAATGATCTTATTCAGCAAGTATTTATGTTGTAAGGTCGGTAGCCTACGGCCTGCACCATGGAAGTTTGAGGATTTTGTATGCCAGCTGTTACTATTTTTGGGTGGTTCATAGCTACTGGCTAGACTTCATATAGCTTTACTCAGATCGAACGATTAGTTCAGTAGTGAAATAAGTTATTGATAAGATCACATTATTATGAGAATGACCGTTTGCGTGAACAAATATTAATGATCCTAGAAAAAATGTACGCTACCAGATTGGTTCATGCATACTGGTTTTATAAAAACTGCAGGTAGGCTGAAAAGTCTATACAGCACGAGGGGATACAACAATCCAGACTCGACATCCGAGAATTGCATGTAACTGCGATGTGAGGCCTTTTCCATAAAATTTCGTGCTGCCTTTCGTAGGCATTCCCAAAATCAGACAAGCCATTTTATGACCGCCATGAAACGCATTCGATCTTGCATTTTTATGACATGTTAGGGCTGGAGGACTTTGAACTGTTTCTATAAATGGTCGGATCAAAAGGGTGATATGTAATTTCGTCCCCTTCCCTGCATGTAGAACGGCATGTGGCTGTCAGGCTTTGTAGTACAGCCTATTTCAGTGTAGAATTTAGAACGAGGCCCTTTAGGTTGGACAAAATCCTAAGATGTTACGTCTATTGTTCATTTCTCATACTCAGGAATTGCGGAAGATTACTAGATTGCCTTCAGTATCCTCTGTAGTTTGCATGAGGAATATATAATACTTTTGAGATATACTATAGAGCTGCCAGGTTGAGATTACAGAGAAATATTAATTATGCGGAAGATATTGTAATATCACCGGATTAACTCTAGTTTTAATAAAAATCTATAATCATCAACGAAAAATTACGTACTCCCGAGATTGAATTATTCGTTTTGTCGTGAAAAAAATTTGGATCAGCTATGATATTATTAGGCTATAATTGATTAAATTTAATTATCCCAAAGGCAACAGAAGCCAAAAAAAAAGAAAAAAAAAAACATGATAGCAAAATAGAATTTTCACAATAAAGTATTCAATATGAAGACCTAATATTGTCTTGTGGTTATCTCCTGTTAATCAAAAAGCAAACCTAGAATACGTTTTCATCAACTTAGGTTCAGTAAGTTGCCGTCAAGTTATTATGCCTTTTGACGAACAGTCTGAAAGGAATAAAAGCCAATTTTGCAATGTTGCCGTTCCACGAATTACGAACTGAAAATCTATTGGAATTTCTAAGCTGCAAGCTTTCACCTCTTTATAAGAAACTAGCGTACTCGAACCGTCAAGAATGACATTTAAATATTTAGATAGATATGCACACATACGCACATGCACACACACAGATTGAACCCTTCCCACCTCCTCCCCCTTTTTTAACCACAACCCGCTGGTTCGTTTGTATCTGGGAGAGTGTGGTATCTGAGTGTACCTCTCTGGTTACCCACTGTCACCAGGGTGTGAATACTCCTCTCCCCTAGAGTTTAATAGTATATATATATTATATATATATATATATATATATATATATATATATATATATATATATATATATATATATATATATATATATATATATATACACGGTCAGAACCTGTTCTTTTTTATATAGGGGAGATTCATTAATTCGTCATACAGATTCCTGATGGAAAAATCAAATTATTCTTTGTATAGCTACAATGCCATATTGAGGGTAACAAAAAGCAACTTGAAAGATATATCTTTATTCCTTATCAACCAATGTGCCCAATAAATTTAAATGCAAATATAGGAATACATTATATAAAGACATCATGAATCATGGGAAGAATTAAAATTCTAATGGATCCATCGTCATGAACTTTCACGATCAAATCTTATGAGACTGAATTCCTGACAGATAAATGACCATGAGAAAAATCACCTGAAGATGCTGCCTTCATTAAAAAGGAAAAGTCATTAATAACTCAAGCAACTTTAATGTATTTCCCAGAGGGCGACCTTTCAGAGGGTCATTATTGACGGCTACCTTGAAAGAATTTTCTAACAGGAATTTATTCAAATATATATATATATATATATATATATATATTATATATATATATATATATATATATATATATATATATATATATATATATATATATATATATATGTGTGTGTGTGTGTGTGTGTGTGGGGGGGGGGAGTGTATGTGTGTGTATGTGTTTTTCTTCTAAGGCCCATAAAAGAAACTAGGAAATACGAAAATAATCACTATATTTTGACCAATACACATTGGCCCTTTTCAAGGTGTAAAGTAAAAGTGAGGAATAGAATGGACGAGACGGTTTATATATTAAAGCAAAATGATGTTTCCAATTGTTCTATGATTGTATTAAGAGCTGGAAGAGTTAGCCCAATTTAATTGCCTCCCGGTGTGTCTTCATATTCTTGAGCCGCTTAGAGGATATCTTGACCCTTTATGCATATCTGGTGGTCGGTCTCGGTGGCTTATCTTTTTTATAATGAGGTTGAGAAGATTGTTGTCCACTATGACAGCTTTCCATTGCCCCTCGGATAAGTTCGTTGTGTTTGATTGATTTATGATGGTGGATTTCAGGATCTTCCTTCTGTACGGACAGGTACTCTTAAAAAGCAAAGATGTCTCACTTCATTTAACCTGGTACCCTAAATCTCTAAGGTGAAAGAAAATCCCCGAGTTTTCAAAGCCATACCTAACAGATCTTTTATGTTCGGATAATCTTTGAGAAACATTCTTTTTTTACAATCTCCACATGGTACTTTATAAACTCAGGATTCCATATCTCCTTTGTTTTGATAAACATTAATAAGGGCGCTTCCTCTGGTCTTGGGATATAAAAAAAGAAAGTGGTTCTCAGTTTTAATATTATTTGTTATATTCTTAATACCTTCTATATATGGGAGTTTTACCTTATTTTAAAAATCTCTTTGGTTGATAACATCATGATCTTTATATATTGTGTTGGCTTTGTTGACCTTTTCCATGGCATACGTCGGGTTGGGCGAGTTGTTTACGAATGATTTCAAATTTTTTACTCAAGTAGGTTTAGGAACAGAGTCTCAATCCTCTAAGAAATAAATTACAAGCTTCTCAATTTTTTACAGAAATATCGTAATAACTAAAGGAATGAATGTAAGAAATAGAGAAAGTTGGTTTTCTATACACCGTGAAAATGTACCCTGACGATTCCCTAATGATTAATATGACGAAAAAAGCTAATTTCCATCGTTTTCTCATTAACTTTAAAAATTTTATGCTTGAGACTCGGGAATTTAGATTATTGAAAAATATATCAAAATCTCCCCAGTTATCATCCCATCACGGGAAAATGTCATTAACATAGCGTTGCAAAACCATTTTCGTAGGTTTAATCATTGTTAGAATTTCCGTTTTAAAGTACTCCATTTAGTGAATGGTTAAAAGTGGTGATAACGGGCTGCCCATACTACAACCAATTTTTTTTTTTTAAATTACTATTGTAAGAGAATGCAATATTTGTCACACAGTTTAATCAACTTGAAACCTAGGGGGAAGAGATCTTCATAGGCAATTGATTTTTCGCTCAACAAAATTAGCACATCATTGATCAAGACCTTTGTAAAAAGTGATTCTGCGTGAAAACTTAGGAGTTTTACATATCTTACCGGGATATTTAATCTGTTAAATTTCTGAATAAAGCCTTTTGCTCATATCAAGCAGGTGTATCAAGGTCAATTGTTATATACTTTCTAAACAGTTGAAATGGAGGAGAGGGGTAAATTTCGATTGTAAGTACAATTCCTAAATTCAGGATGTTGAATACAGCAGACACAATCAATTCTCATCTTCCTTTACCGTCAAGTGGACTGAATTCTATTTTTTTTTTCGTTTATTTCCATCGACCATAGGTTTGAATCGAGGCCAAGAAGAAATTTTCATCATTGAAGGAATTTCTGTATTGGACTCAAATTCTGTGGCATAGCGAATTCAATATGAATATATATATATATATATATATATATATATATATATATATATATATATATATATATATATATATATATATATATATATATATATACAGTATATATATATATAGCAGCATTTGGACAGTTTATTGGCTAAGCTTTCGGGAACAACATTTCCCATCATCGGAGGTAAAAAAGGTATGTAAAACACATATCAATAGACATTACGTTAGTCAATGAAATTCTGTTAAAAGGCAAGAATTATAACAAATAAATCGAAATACTTAAAAAATGAAGTGGAGGAAATATACTAAAAAATAATAAATTTAACCATATAAATCAAATTGAAAATTAAAACATTAAAACATTAAATGAATGCTGTAGGAAAAGAGCAATATCAAAATCAGAACAAATACACAGAAAACTTTAAAGAAGAACTCACAAAACATCATAAATAAGGGAATCAAAACAATAATACACAGAAATAACCTGGAATAAAAGAAAAAGAAAAAGAAACAGACAAAATAAAATAAACTGTGGATAAGAAAGAAACACACCTAGTATGGAAAAATATACAAGACTGAGACATGGAAGGACGGGGAGGTTTAGACGTTAGAGCGTGTAAGTAATGGTTTGAAGATTAAGTGGTTAAGTTGTTAGGCAATATGTAAAGGAACAGAGGTTGTTGAGTAATTGAGAGTAGGGGATAGCTGTTTAATAAAAAGTGATTCTAGGGTAGGTAGAGAATAGCTATTGGGTGATTGGGCTAGTATTTTGAAATTAGAATAGTTAATTAATTGCTTGCATTGTTGAGCGTGATTACGTATGGAAGAAAATTCTTTTTTATTTAAAATACAACCTGTACGGTGACTGACTCCTCTATGAGAGTCAATGCGAATCCTCAAGAGACGGTTGGAACAACCAATATAAGTTCCTAAATTACATTTAGGACAATTGTATAAGTAAACAATTGAGGACCGCATCAAATCTGGTAGAGTGTCTTTGAATGTGAACATGCTGCTTATGGATAGTGGATTTTTTAATACAAACTTAAAATTAACATAAGGATACAAATTAGAAAGAGTTTTATCAAGTTTACATTTAACATTTTTATAGTTATATATAAATGGTAGACACACATACATTTGCTTCTTTGGTACGTTTAGTACGGTGGCTTTCGGAATAAAAAAAGTTATCTAAAAACTGTTTTGTAAATTTATCAAACACGTCACATGGATAACAGTTCCTAATAAAATATGATTTTAAAAATTCAATTTCCTCGTGGAATCTACGCGAATCTGAAGAAAGATTAAAAGCTCTAAAAATTAATGTTTTACATGAGTTTACTTTAAATGAAATCGGACAGTGACTAAAAAAGTTTAACCCAAGTCCAGTAAAAGTTTGTTTTCTAAAAATGCCAGTACTAAATGCACCATTACAACGTGAAATCTTAATATCTAAAAAGGAAAGCTGATCATTATGTTCGGAGTCCAACGTGAACTTAATATTTGAATGAAATGAGTTTATGTACTCTTAAAACAAAGTGGCATGATGTCTATCTTTAAAAAGAACAAATGTATCATCAACATAACGTCTATAAAATAGGGGTGTAAAGGACACAGGGCACTGATCAATGAACAACTTTTCTAGGTGGCACATAAATATATTTGCAAAGGTAGGGCCCAAGGGAGAACCCATTGCCATACCATCGACCTGTTTGTAGACTGTGTTATTGAAAATAAAGAAAGTTTCTGTTACGGCAAGTTCAAGTAATTTTCTAAAAGAGTTAACGTTAAAACCATGAAATGAGGAAGTCGGGTTGGGAAATAGTCTAGTTAAAATAATGCCTATAGTTTCTGAGAGTGGAATATTAGTAAATAAAGAGGTAACATCATAACTGACCATAAAACTATTTGGATCTTTCTGGAGAATATGAGGTACAAACTGAGATGAGTTTTGCAAGGTGTAAGCATTGGAAGTGAGATCACTGAGTAAAGGGACTAGAAATTTAGCTATACTAAAAATAGCGGAGTTGTAAGCAGCCAGAATGGGACGCAAAGGTATGTCAGCTTTGTGAACCTTGGGTAAACCATATAAAACGCTGAAGGATGAACCAGTGCTGTACAAGGAACGGTATGTGTTATTTTCAATAACACAGTCTACAAACAGGTCGATGGTATGGCAATGGGTTCTCCCTTGGGCCCTACCTTTGCAAATATATTTATGTGCCACCTAGAAAAGTTGTTCATTGATCAGTGCCCTGTGTCCTTTAAACCCCTATTTTATAGACGTTATGTTGATGATACATTTGTTCTTTTTAAAGATAGACATCATGCCACTTTGTTTTTAGAGTACATAAACTCATTTCATTCAAATATTAAGTTCACGTTGGACTCCGATCATAATGATCAGCTTTCCTTTTTAGATATTAAAACTTCACGTTGTAATGGTGCATTTAGTACTGGCATTTTTAGAAAACAAACTTTTACTGGACTTGGGTTAAACTTTTTTCTTCAGATTGGGGTAGATTCCACGAGGAAATTAAATTTTTAAAATCATATTTTATTAGGAACTGTTATCCATGTGACGTGTTTGATAAATTTACAAAACAGTTTTTAGATAACTTTTTTATTCCGAAAGCCACCGTACTCAACGTACCAAAGAAGCAAATGTATGTGTCTCTACCATTTATATATAACTATAAAAATGTTAAATGTAAACTTGATAAAGCTCTTTCTAATTTGTATCCTTATGTTAATTTTAAGTTTGTATTAAAAAATCCACTATCCATAGGCAGCATGTTCACATTCAAAGACACTCTACCAGATTTGATGCGGTCCTCAATTGTTTACTTATACAATTGTCCTAAATGTAATT
>NC_090729.1:155656643-155664143 GCF_036898095.1 Palaemon carinicauda
CATGCTTTTTTATGGATTTCACACCATTCGATCAGAGAAACGTCTCGGAAAAAAATAGATTTAGTAAAATATAAATTGAGAGGACATTAGTACTATTTCACTTCAAAGAATTGATGTAAATGTACTATTAATTTTATAGGAAAAACATTGATTCATAAAAACAAAATCATAATTGTATGAGATGAGCTCAATGTTTCTTATATGTTCAATGGTGATTACTTTTACAGTGAAGAGAGTACCCTAGATGGTTTACGATCCTCAAGCATGACTGAATTCGTGTGTTTTGACATTTTACAAAAATGCCCCTTACTCAACTTGCATAGAGAAGACAGGGCGTGATTAGAGTAATGGCAAAAGAAGTGAAACCACTCCATATCCATAATCTTTCTCCTGAAAAAAACAAAATATACATACTCGCCGAGAACGATCATATCATATTTCCTTTTGCCATAATACAATCATGATACATTTTACCCGGATGCTTGTTTTAAGCCAGACGAGTCCGTAGTTTTAGAATACCTGAAGTTTCTATTCTATTCTTAGGTTAACATATTCGCCAGTTTTACAATCGCTGAATCTCAATTGCTGAATTTTAATCGAAGAATCTTAATTTCTGAATCTTAATGCTGAGTCTTAAGCGCTGATTCTTAATTTCTGAATTTTAATCTCTTATTCTTAATTGCTGAATCTTAATCACTGATTCCTAATTTCTGAATCCTAAATGTTAAATCGCCATCTCTGAATCTGTTGATGAGTCCCCATACCCAATTGCATGATGGGAGAAAAATGCATTCCAGTTACAATCTTAATTAAACTGTTGAGAGTTTTAAAGCTTTAAGGATTGCATTGTTTTCACATGGATAATGTTTATTAGATTATTAATATACTTCGCCATCGCCATCACCATCACTTTTCATTGCTATTGTCATACAAAATATATTTATAAAATGTTCTTTTCTTGTATTTCAGTATTTTTCTTTTTTTGGGGGGGGGGTTAAGGTACATAATCTATTCGTGAAGGGAGTACAGCTTGGAAAAATGGTAATACAACACTATACTGATTTGCCTTTTCTACTTAGATTCATATGGCTTAAACAAAAATCTCAATTGAATTTATGTCACCACTCGTTCAACACTTAAAAATAAACCGTAATTTTAATCGGAAATCCTCCGTAAAAATATACTGCTCTCTGTCGTATTTCAGTAAAATACAGGCGACCGTAAATTTTATCTAACTCTGTTATTGTCTTTTACGGTTTGGTGACCGTAATATCCCTCCTTTACTTAAATTTTTCCGTTTCTAAAACGATAAATGCCTGGCAACATTTACTCTTTTTTTTTTTTTTTTTTTTTTTTTTTTTTTGACGGCCAAATTTTAGCAGTGGAATTACCTAAAGGACGATTATTAACGTATGAAATGTACCCGATAGCCCTACATCGGAACCCTAACTTATCACGCTATCATACTCCATCATCGTAAAATCGATTGCATAAAAGAACTGCCCTCGCTTTACTTAGTTTTTCTTCATTCCCTTTCGCTTCCTCTCTTTTGACGAAGCAACAAATTATTACCGGACAGCAAAACCATCGTCTCTCTCTTTCACTGATTTTATTTACATCTCAAAGATATAAAATAGCAGACCTTTCCACTTGAATCCCTTATCCTTTTATCCTTTGTTCGGTTGATCAGATGACATCATGAAAATTCCGAGCTTTAATTCCGCCCTGAGTATTTTGTGTTTCATATTAAAGTAACGTTTTTCATCCTGTATGCACAATTAAACTTGACCGATTCGATACACGTCTGCACGGATGCAGATATGCATACGCACACATCCACACGCAAGGACACAGAAACACACATGAACTCAGACACAAAAACTTGCACTATTCTATCCGGACACAAAATTGCATTATTCTACCCAAAACCTTGCACTATTCTATCCGGACACAAAATTGCGTTATTCTATCCAAAACCTTGCGCTATTTTATCCGGACACAAAATTGCATTATTCTATCCAAAAACCTTGCATTATTCTATCCGGACACAAAATTGCACTATTCTACCCAAAACCTTGCACTATTCTATCCGGACACAAAATTGCATTATTCTATCCAAAAACTTGCACTATTCTATCCAAAGGGTTAACACTAGTGAATAACATATACACGTTTCAGGAATATATTTCTTACCTTGGAGACTTTGACGTTCTTTGAATGGTCAACTCTGCCACCAACCATTGTCTTTGGTCTTCTCCTGCTTACCCGATACGTCTCTTCCTTGATAATTGATCTGATTTTCACCTATTTGGAAAACAAATTCTTCGGGTGAGGCCTATGGAATAGAAATGTGAATCAATGGTAACATCGAAATAATAATAATAATAATAATAATAATAATAATAATAATAATAATAATAATAATAATAATAATAATAATAATAATGATAATAATAATAATAATAATAATAATAATTATTATTATTATTATTATTATTATTATTATTATTATTATTATTATTATTATTATTATTATTAGCTAAACTACAGCCGTAGTTGAAAAAGCAAGATGCTATAAGGCCAAGGGCTCCATCAGGGAAAAATGGCCCAGTGAGGAAAGGAAATAAGGAAATAAATAAACGATATAAGGGGTAATGAAAAATTAAAATAAAATGTCTTTTTCAAAATTTAATAAATTATTATTATTATTATTATTATTATTATTATTATTATTATTATTATTATTATTATTATTATTATTATTATTATTATTATTATTATTATTGATAACAATGGAAAGTTTAAAAATACCTTCCGATTGTCCATCTGGGATCATGAAAGAAGGTGTAGTGATACTTGCCTTGGTACTCAGTAATTTCTCCCTGAAGTCCACTCACTACAGGGTGATCTATCAGCAAGCAATGCCAGGGAACCCCATACTCTTAGGTATAAAATAATGTGTATTTCAGCAGCATGCAAAATACATGTTACCGAGTGAGTGCACCAACATGAAATTTCATCCTTAAAAAAAATTGATAGAAATAAAAATGATAAAAAATAAAAATAAAGATAATATAAAAAGAAATTTTAGAACAAAGATATACACCTTAGAGGGCTTTTAAATGGGAACAAATCATTCAGTTAAAGAATATTATATATCACCGTACAAAATCCAGAAAATTGGCAAATGTTTTTGCGTTGTATTTTGGTGGAACATTTTCACTTAAAACGACAAAGTTATGTATTACATATATTTTTTTCATGACCCATTTATATTCCTTCCGTATCGTGTTTGTTAAATTAATCACTGATGAAATTAGTGCCAAAGGTTCTTTGCAATATTTAACGTTATTCGGAATTCAAACTAGAGACATGAAACAGCGAACAGTTCATTACTTCTGTATCACCAATATTAATGAAACCAAACATTTGCAGATTCGCAAATTAGTTTTTGAAGTAACAGGTGTAGTTTATTGCTTTTCACAACATATATATATATATATATATATATATATATATATATATATATATATATATATATATATATATATATATATATATATATATATATATATATATATATATATATATATATATATATATATATTATTACTATCCAAGCTACAACCCTAGTTGGAAAAGCAAGATGCTATAAGCCCAGGGGCTCAACAGGGAAAAATAGCCCAGTGAGGAAAGGAAATAAGGAAATAAATAAATGAAGAACAAATTAACAATAAATCATTCTAAAAACAGTAACAACGTCAAAACAGACATGTCATATATAAACTATTAACAGCATCAAAAACAAATATGTCATAAATAAACTATAAAAAGACTCATGTCCGCCTGGTCAACAAAAAAGCATTTGCTCCAACTTTGAACTTTTGAAGTTCTACTGATTCAACCACCCGATTAGGAAGATCATTCCACAACTTGGTAACAGCTGGAATAAAACTTCTAGAGTACTGCGTAGTATTGAGTCTCGTGATGGAGAAGGCCTGGCTATTAGAATTAACTGCCTGCCTAGTATTACGAACAGGATAGAATTGTCCAGGGAGATCTGAATGTAAAGGATGGTCAGAGTTATGAAAAATCTTATGCAACATGCATAATGAACTAATTGAACGACGGTGCCAGAGATTAATATCTAGATCAGGAATAAGAAATTTAATAGACCGTAAGTTTCTGTCCAACAAATTAAGATGAGAATCAGCAGCTGAAGACCAAACAGGAGAACAATACTCAAAACAAGGTAGAATGAAAGAATTAAAACACTTCTTCAGAATAGATTGATCACCGAAAATCTTGAAAGACTTTCTCAATAAGCCTATTTTATGTACAATTGAAGAAGACAGAGACCTTATATGTTTCTCAAAAGTAAATTTACTGTCGAGAATCACACCTAAAATTTTGAAAGAGTCATACATATTTAAAGAAACATTATCAATACTGAGATCCGGATGTTGAGGAGCCACCGTCCTTGACCTACTTACAATCATACTTTGAGTTTTGTTAGGATTCAACTTCATACCCCATAATTTGCACCATGCACTAATTCTAGCTAAATCTCTATTAAGGGATTCACCAACCCTAGATCTACATTCAGGGGATGGAATTGATGCAAAGACAGTAGCATCATCTGCATATGCAACAAGCTTGTTTTCTAGGCCAAACCACATGCCATGTGTATATAGTATGAAAAGTAATGGGCCAAGAACACTACCCTGTGGAACACCGGATATCACATTCCTATAATCACTATGGTGCCCATCAACAACAACTCTTTGAGATCTATTACTTAAAAAAATCAATAATAATGCTAAAAAACAACCCACCCACTCCCAACTGTTTCAGTTTGAAAACAAGGGCCTCATGATTAACACGGTCAAAGGCAGCACTAAAATCAAGGCCAATCATACGAACTTCCCGACCACAATCAAGGGATTTCTGTACAGCATTGGAGATTGTAAGAAGGGCATCACATGCTCCAAGGCCTTTACGAAAACCAAATTGCAAACTAGGGAGTAGATGATTACCTTCAGCAAACCTATTAAGACGTTTTGCCAGAAGACGTTCAAAAACTTTAGATAATATGGGAGTTATGGAAATTGGGCGGTAATCAGTGGGACTTGAGCTACCACAAACACATTTACATAGAGGAGTAACATTACCAATTCTCCAACTACTGCTAAAAGCTCCTCTTCTTGCTAACTTGCGCAAAATAACAGATAACTTTGGAGCTAAGAAATCTGCTGTCTTTATAAAAAACAAAGGAAAAATACCATTTGGGTCTACACCTCCATAAGCATCAAGGTCCATCAACAGAGCTTTAATCTCACGAGATCGAAAAGCTAAACTAGTTAGTTTAGCCTCAGGAAAACAGGAATGAGGAAGTTCAAGTTTTTCATTACTCTGTTTACTGTCAAAAACATCAGCCAAAAGGGTTGCCTTTTCCTTTGGACAGTGAGTGACTGAGCCATCTGGTTTAAGTAAAGGAGGAACTGTTGCATCTACACCAAAGAGTGCAGATTTAAGGGTAGACCACCATTTATGTTCCTGAGTTGTACCAGAAAGTGTTTCTTTTATGGTTAAATTGTACTCCTTTTCAGTTGAGGCATAAACTCTCTGAGCAAAAGCTCGAAGCTGAGTATAGTTGTTCCAGGTCAAATCTGATCTGTTCCCCTTCCAAAGATGATAGGCCTCCTGTTTCTCCAAATAAGCACGTCTACAATCATCATTGAACCACGGTTTGTCCTTCACTCGATACCTTAGCACACGAGAAGGGATACGCCTATCAATTATGTTGACTAGATTCTCATTCAAAGGGATAACAGGATCTACACTATTATATAATTGTGACCAATTCAAGCACAAAAGATCATGTAAAATCCCATTCCAGTCTGCTTGGGATTTCATATAAATTTTACAAGAATATGATATATCAGGGACAGGCTGCTCAGTCTTCACTAATAATGAAATCAAGGCATGATCAGATGTCCCGACTGGAGAACCAACCTTACTAGTTATAACGCCAGGGGAGTCAGTGTATACGAGGTCCAAGCAATTACCAGACCTGTGAGTAGCTTCATTTATGATTTGCTCACAGCCTGATTCAGAGGCAAAGTCTAAAGCTCTTAAGCCATGGCGATCGGTAGGAGAGATAGAACTTAACCACTCCCTATGGTGAGCATTAAAATCACCAACAAAGACAAAAGAAGCCTTTCTATCATCTTCTTGTATCTTAGCCATAATGGTAAGAAGACAATCGAAGATAGAATCATCTATGTCTGGATTCCGGTAGATCGAACACAAATAAAAGTTGTTATGCCTGCCACAAACTTTTATTACCTGAATCTCATGACATCCATATTGATAGCAGGACTTATGAGAAGCAGGGTACTCAGTCCTAATATACACCGCCATTCCCCTGGCCCTAGCGATGGCATCACGTTTCAACATTATTGGCTTCTTAAAACCAGTTATAAGGAGCTCAGATGAGTGCCTCATATTAGAAACCAAAGTTTCTGAGCACAAAAGAATATCATACTGTCTGGACGCAACTGTAAGGTCTTGGATATTTGCATGAAGACCACGAATATTGCAATACAGAAGACGACATTGACGAAATCTAGGACGTACTGGTCCCGGATTTCGCTCAATGTCTCCAGACAGCATAAGAATTAATAGAAATAAAAAAGAGACAGCATACTTAAAAACTAGATTAACAAGAATTATAACAAAAACAATACATACAGAATTATAAACAAAGTGATTGATGATACCCATAGACTATAGTAAAAAGTTGGAAAAACTGGTCAACATGGAGGAGCCGATACACCATGCAAGGCTAAATACCCTCCAAGATAGCCACTTCAACTGAAGGGAGGACAGTAAGGATGGTTTTGAGAAGAAAAATAATCAGAAAAAAGAAAAGACAACCTCTTGATAAACCACCAGGCATCCATGGCCCTTCTATTAAGCCTGCCCAACACACAATTTCAAAAAAACAAGAGGAAGAAAAAAAAATAAGATAGAATAGTGTGCCTGAGTGTACCCTCAAGCAAGAGAACTCCAACCCAAGACAGTGGAAGACCATGGTACAGAGGCTATGGCACTACCCAAGACTAGAGAACAGTGGTTTAATTTTGGAGTGTCCTTCTCCTAGAAGAGCTGCTTACCACAGCTAAAGAGTCTCTTCTACCCTTACCAAGAGGAAAGTACACTGAACAAATTGCAGTACAGTAATTAACCCCTTGGGTGAAGATGTGTTAAGTATCTCATTGTTGTCAGATGTATGAGGAAAGACGAGAATATGTAAAGAATAGGCCAAACTATTCTGTGTAAGTGTAGGCAAAGAAAAAATAAGCCGTGACCAGAGAGAGGGATCCAATGCATTACTGTCTGGCCAGTCAAAGGATCCAATACTTCTCTAGTGGTAGTATCTCAACGGGCGGCTGGTGCCCTGGCCAACCTACTACCGCCATATATATATATATATAT
>NC_090729.1:155669143-155671643 GCF_036898095.1 Palaemon carinicauda
CAACTTTAGTTTTAAGGCTAAATCATAATAATTCTGCTAAAATATTTCAAATCAATAATAAACCAAATGTTTATATTTTAGTACAACAAATATATATATATATATATATATATATATATATATATATATATATATATATATATATATATATATATATATATATGTATATATATATATATATATATATATATATATATATATATATATATATATATATATATATATATATATATATATATACACACCTTATATTTTGTCATTTACCGTAACTAGTTACGAATTGTTACGCATCTTTAAGAATAACACTAAAAAGAGAGCCGGTGGGACAATAGTAACACCATGGGCCTTTGCAAAAACTAAACTAAATACTACACACTAGTGATTCCCCCACTGCTGCGCTGGGACTAAGTTTCTATGCAGTTGTGTCATTGATTTTAAGCTAGCATTATTAGTTTTGGAAGGTATGATTTATCAAACATAAACGTCTTTTTTTTGCTATTTTTGACAGTTCTGAGCAAGGGTGTATATCCGTCAGTCCGCGTGATTCTCATACGAGTAGGATATTCCCTCGCTAATAGCATACTAGTTTTGCCGTAACTTACTCATATTTTGTCATTTTATTTTTCCCCTTTAAGCAAACGAGTCTGTTAACTATAAAAAACGAAGCAAAATTATTAAAGCTGATGGACTTTCATGTATGGGTAAATGAATACATAATATTTAAATAAAACAAACTAAACATATAAAGAAATACAATAGTAATTATGAAATAATAAACGAATAAATTTAAGATATACAAAAGGGAAAATAAGTAAATAGCTGAATAGTTAAATAGATAAATAAATGAATTAACACATTTATAGATAAATGCAAACAAAAATGAATGAAAAAATAAGTAATTAAATGAATATATAAAATGTAAAAAATTAATGGATAAGTAAATAAACTGATTGATTGATAAATAGATTAGTTAATGAATAAATAAATCAACTGATGAAATCAGTAATTGATTAGTTGACAAGCAAATAAAAAAAAACAATAAATATAATATATTTATTTATCTAGCCACTGATAGTGTTAAACTATTATTCATAATTTTTTTCCACGCATTACATTTTATTATACAATGTACTTGCAATAGTTCCAATATTTTACCTACATTTCCTAGAAACATCGTACAAAACCGAGATGTCACCTCCCCATCTCACTGTCAATTTACACTCGTACACGTTCAGTACCTGTCCGTTTTCCAGTCCTGAGCTCCGTTGGCGCACAGTGAATGAGCGTGACCAGTTGCCAGATGCTTAATAACAATGCATCACCAATTTACAGTAAAATTTTGACTTTTGCTTGATACTCAGGGTCTCAGATTACGTGATGCTTAAAACTAAATGTCAGTATACATACTTTCAAATTTATCTGGTATTTAAATAACAATTAATTGATATTTTATCTATCTGATTATCAATATGGCATTTACTATCAGCAGTCCAAGACGGCACATGAGTCGAGTTAGTCAACGGTGAGTCTTTCCTCAGTCACAGCTGCCTCGTGTGTGTTTAGGGACAATTTTTGATAGCAATCTATATATATATTAAGCAACATGGAGCGATGGATAATTCGTAGGACTGCAAACAAGGAAGGAACATCAGATACTGACAACAGTGTCTCAGAAACAACTGATGAGATTCCTTCCGAACTACCATCTACCAGTTCTACTTCAAATATAGATAAAAGGCAAGACAAACGTAAGGGTAAGACCTCCCAGTATGACCAATCATCCAAACCCAAACTTCGGAAATATCAAGCAGAATTTATAAAATTCGGATTCACTAGTTTTACCATTGATAAGATGCAGTACCCCCAATGTGTTATGTGCTCAGAAGTACTTGCAAATGAAAGCTTAAAGCCTGTGAAAATGAAAAGGCATTTGCAAAGCAAGCATCCTTCTCATGCTGATAAACCAATAGAATTTTTCCGTCGAAAGGAGGGAGAGTTGCAGGGTCAAAAACAAGTGCTAGCTCAGAAAACCACCACCTCTGCCAAAGCTCAGATGGCATCATTTGAGGTAGCATACCTAATTGCACAGTCCAAGCAGCCACATACCATTGGGGAAACCCTCATGAAACCTGGTGCAGTGACTATGAGTCGGATTATGCATGGTAATAAGATGGCCCGTGAGCTGGAAACAGTCCCGCTGTCTAACGACACCATTACTCGACGAATTAATGACATTTCAAATGACATTAAGTGTCAGCTGATTGAGAGGGTTAAGGGAAAGAAGTATGCTTTGCAGCTAGATGAGTCGACAGACATATCAAATTCTGCACAATTACTTGCATTCATTAGATACAGTTTTGGTGGAAAACTTCAAGAAGACATGCTTTTTTGCACTGTACAGGTAGTGACATTTTCACAAAGCTAGACACCAAAATACAAAAGGAGGGCTTGTCTTGGGACCAGTGTGTTGGTGTGTGCACAGACGGTGCTGGGGCAATGT
>NC_090729.1:155679143-155691643 GCF_036898095.1 Palaemon carinicauda
GACCATCAGGTTTGTACAGAATGTTCTAACCTGATTACCGAGGCATTTGACACCCCTAAGTCGACGGAGTCAAGGGATGCTGCCAGGGAAAAGTTACAAACCTGGGTGAGGGGTTTTCAGAAAAACACCTCAGCCCCCTACCTTCCAAATGAGAAGATGAGGGCCTACCTTTTCCCTAAAGCATCGGCTGATGTAGTCATTCCTCAGCCTCAGGTGGAGATACCAACTCCCCAGAATCCGGTAGATTCTGAAGTCTTGGCCGCCCTACAAGACATCCAATTAGACGATAAGATGTCGGAGGTGTCGGATTCTACAGAGAAGGACCTTCTAGGAAAAGGTCAGGAGGAGGAGCTGTCCCAGGCTCCTGAAGTAGAAAAGGAAGAAATCGACGAGGTGTTGGTTACATCAGTTCCAGACCCAGAACCTGTTCCCTCTACATCGTCTGCTATCCCAGAAGAACTGGGAAGGACTTTTTCTTCTATTGTTGAGATGATTCAACAAATTCAAAAGAAAAATTATGAGAAGGAAGCTGCAATGAAACTGGAGATACATAGACTTGCAGCATCACGTGGGCCCCAGAAGCGATTCAACGTGAAGGATCTTCCTTTGTGCTCGGATACCAATCCTTGGAGGTATGCCAAACATATGCCAATGACAACCGGGAAGATCGTTATATCAGAAAAGTTGGGAGCAAATCCCCTGGAAGAGGTGGAATTTAGGCCCAACAAAGATTCTTAACCGAACTGCTATGTCCGTCTTAGGAAGGAGCCAGACTTAAAGTAGGAGACGGAGCCGAAGGAGGTCATAGTTCTTGACCATAGTAAGGCACAGGCATTACTAGCGGGCTCCATGAAAGAGAAGGGCTTCACGAACTCAAAGGTGCCAGCCTTGAGTAAGAAGCTTCCCTCCTTTGTGGCCTCTCCAGCCAGAGCCTTTCCTTTCATGGAAAAGGGATATAAGGCAGCCTTAAAGGCGGCAGAGGCGGGGAAACCATGCCCCTCCTTGGAGGAGTGCAAGCCGTTATCTCTGACCTTGCCCTTGGACCAAGGAGACTGGAAGGACGTCCACCTTACCTTCTCAGTCAGGGAGCTGGAAGCTGATATTGTTGAACGTCAGTTTGGTAAGGAACTTCCAAAGCTGTCGGAGGTTCTCTTGAGCAGAGAGCAAGAGACGAAGGAAAGACTTACGGTATCGATGTCATTGCAAACGACATTAGAAACGATAGCAAGTACCCCAAGAACCAGGATAGTTCATGGTAGTGGCCAAAACCCATCTGGCCACAGTTACGAAGGATCTCTATAGCTTTATTAAAGCTAGGAGAGCCTGTAGAGAGTTCGTGTTCGCCTCGGCTGCGGTGAGGCACGAACCGAGGAAACTGATCTCCTCTCGTATCTGGGGTAAGGACCACTTTCCCAACGAAGTGGTTAAAGAGGTAGTAGACAAGGCCACCACGGAGAATAGGAACCTTCTCAAAAAGTGGGGCTTAGATCTTAAGAGAAAGTCTTCTCCGGATGAGGGTCCCCAACCCAAGAAGAAGACAAAAATGCCTAGGCCATCCTCTTGGCCGGCTAAACACTACCGACAGCAACAACAACTTCCTGTGACTGCGGTGCCTCAGATAGTGGCACAACCTCCAACCACGTACCAGCTGCTACCTCAACAAGTGGCGACACAGTCGCCAGTTTTTAACCCAGCCTTCAAAAGGCAGACTTCTTCCTTTCATTCGAAAGCTAGAGGAACAGCCAGAGGTTCTTTTAGATGCCCTTCAAGGGGAAGGGGATCCAGGGAAGGATGCGGTCAAGGAGGCAAGGCCTCAGGTCCACAACAGCAGAAGTGAGATGCTTCCAGTAGGAGGGAGACTACAACTATTTAGGGATCACTGGACCTTCGACCCCTGGGCCCACAGCCTAATAAACAATGGACTAGGTTGGAGCTGGAGCAGTCCTCCACCTCATTTCCCTCAATTCTCCCAACACTCAACCCCCGTTTTGGAAGAATATGTCCGAGAGCTCTTAGACAAAAGAGTAATCCGGAAAGTTAAGTCCATCAAATTACAAGGAAGGCTGTTTTGTGTTCCAAAGAAGGACTCAGAAAAACTCAGTCATTCTAGACTTGTCGCCACTCAACAAGTTCATAGTGAACTACAAGTTCAGAATGCTCACACTTCAACACATAATGACCCTACTGCCAAAAAGGGCATATGCCGTCTCTATAGACTTGTCTGATGCTTATTGGCACGTTCCAATTAATCGTCACCTCTCTTCATACCTAGGCTTCAAGTTACATAAAAAACTTTACGCCTTCAGAGCCATGCCTTTCGGGCTAAACATAACCCCAAGGATTCTCACGAAGCTTGCAAACGCAGCCGTCCATCAATTACGCCTAAGGGGGGTCCAAGTAGTAGCCTACTTGGACGATTGGCTGTGGACAGCATCCAGGACAGAATGCATGCAAGCTTCTAAGATAGTGATCCAGTTCCTGGAACATCTGGGATTCAAGATCAACATCAAAAAGTCTTGACTTTTTCCAGCTCAAAAATTTCAGTGGTTGGGAATCCACTGGAATTTGGAGTCACGTCGACTTTCCATTCCTGGGAAGAAGAGGAAAGAAATAGCAGGATCTGTCAAGAGACTATTGAAATCCAAATGGATATCAAGACCTGAACAGGAGAGAGTGCTGGGCTCTCTACAGTTTTCTTCGATAACAGATCCAGTGCTAAGAGCACAGCTAAAGGATGCAACAGGAGTCTGGAGAAAATATGCATCAAACGATCGAATATATCTAATGAGACCACTACCGACTCGACTGCGAACGCTTCTCAAGCCGTGGTCCAATGCCAAGCAATTGAAGAAACCAATACCTCTTCAACCTCCTCCCCCATCAGTGACTATTCACACAGACGCTTCAAAGGAAGGCTGGGGAGGTCACTCTCATCAGAAGAGAGTCCAAGGAGCTTGGTCCAATCTTTTCAAGTCATTTCACATCAACTTTCTAGAAGCCATGGCAGTACTTCTGACACTAAAGAAAGTATTTCCTCGCCATTCGACCCACACAAGACTGGTTCTAGACAGCGAGGTGATAGTGAGATGCCTGAATCAACAAGGGTAGAGGTCACCCCAAATCAACCGAGTGATGTTGGCCATATTCCGTTTGGCGGAAAGGAAGAAATGGCACCTGTCAGCAGTTCACATTCAAGGGTTCCACAATGTGACAGCGGACGCTCCATCCAGGTTCACACCAATAGAGTCAGAATGGTCTCTTGACGCAGGATCGTTCTCCTTCATCTCGAGTCAAGTCCCGGAGCTGCAGATAGACCTCTTTGCGATGAAAGACAACAAGAAAATAGATTATTATGTGTCCCCATACGAGGATACGCTAGCGGAGGCAGTGGACGCTATATCTCTAGACTGGAACAGATGGTCCAGTATTTATCTGTTCCCTCTGCACAATATCCTTTTGAAGGTCCTCGACAAACTGAGATCCTTCAAAGAGAAAGCTGCAATAGTGACCCACAAGTGGCAAAATAGCATGTGGTTCCCTTTGGCATTGGAACTACGACTAAAATTCGTACCGCTACCGGATCCATCCCTGTCTCAGCGAGTACAGAAGTCGACTGTCTTCGCTTCATAACAGGAAACCCGGAACCTACATCTCATGATTTTCTCTCCTTAGCGATGAGAAAAAGATTCGATGTCAAAAGTGAGTTTAGACTTTCGGAGGAATCCAGAAGACATTATGAGACTTCAGGGAAGACGCGGATATCCTTTGTCAAGGCGAAGAAACCAAAAGAAATCTCGACAGATTCCTATATATCATTCTTCATTCACCTTCATGAGCAAGGTTTAGCAGCCAACTCAATACTATTGTTCAAGCCTGCCTTGACAAGACAGATACTATATGCCTTACAGGTCGACCTTTCTAACGACGCTCTTAATGAATTACGAAGGGCATGCTAGGCTTAGCCCTTCAGCGCCTCCAAAGACCCTTTGCATGGTCATTAGATAAGATTCTTTATTGTGCATAAATAATGAACAATGAGGAATGCGCTTAGAAGGTTTTGAATTAAAAGTCATATTTCTGCTTGTACTCGCTTTGGGGGCCAGAGTTAGTGAAATAGTGGCTCTCTCTAGAGAGGAAGGCCACGTTTCTTACCAAGAACAAGCTACCCACCAACAGGTGGGGTCCCTAGAGAATCTGCCCTCTGAAGGAAGATGCATCTCTATGTCCAGTGGAGTGCCTAAAGGTCTATCTTCATAGAACTTCAGACTTTATGGGAGGACAGCTGTTCAGAGGAGGAACCTTGGGTTCAAAGGGCGAAAATCACCCGTGTTATTCGCCGAACGGATCCAGACAGTACACCCGCAAGTCATGATCCAAGGAAAGTTGCCTCTTCCATAAAATTTCTTTAATTATATGGACTTTGAACATCTTTGTTCGTACACCGGCTGGTAGTCATCCAAGGTGTTCTTTATGCACTATGCGAAGCAAGTGTAGCAACTCAAGAGGTCTGTGGTAGAAGCAGGTAGAATTCTTTAACCTTCTGTTTAAATCTGCGAGGAACAGTGTAATTAATTTGGGACGATTAATTAAGAGGGTGAGTGTGTAGTCACAGTCTGTTACTGCACACTGAGCGATAGGCCACTAACGTGTCCTTACGAACTGTTCTATTGACTTTGATGAACTATAGCATAATACGGATACTTGTGCCAAGCGTTTTTTACGCTAGTGTAAATAAACAGTATACAGACTGTGTCATTATTATTAATAATTCGATTGAAGTGGCAAATCTTTTTCCTGTAGACGAAACAATATTTTCTGTTGACCGTTTTCTTCATGCTTTAACGGCTATCATCCACATTTCAGAAATTTTATAAATGTTGATCTGATTTGTATGTTTATTAAATTTTAATAAACTAGTTCATAGTGAACCCTGCGTCTTATTCGCCCACACTCATTTTATTAGAAATGTACTGAGCATTAAGATTAAGATATGGATATTTTTATCACAGTATGTCTTTTAAGACTGTTCCCTGATTCAAGCAAAGGTCCACTCACTCTAACCCTTCCTTGGAAGGGTTGACGTGGTACCCTAACGGGATAGTGGCAGAGAGGCAAAATTTGTTCCTATGCGGATACAACCATTATCCAATAGTTTATAAGAGTAGTCACATTGGGGAAGGTGTCACAAATTCATACTGACATTGGTGACTCTTATACAAGCTTTGCTTTATAATGTATAGGGCGAGACCGCTATACAAGCTTGTCATTTTGTCATTCATAGTTTTCATGTACTCCTCGAGACTTTTTCCAGAGTCTAGTACGACTCTTCCCTGTAGGGGGCAGGAAGTACTAACATAGTTCATGCTTAGATGAAATGATGTATGACGGTAACATCATAGGTCTCTAGGTCTAGACAGACCAGGAAAATACTTTCTTGAGAGTACGGCACTGGTTGAGAATCCACAGAGACAGTAATGCTCTGGTAAACTTCCATCAGGACGACATGGCCTGAGCCTAAAAAACGGATTTTGAGCTAAGAAAAAAATCTATTTTTGGGTGAGGTAGCCATGTCGTCCTGATGGAGCTGCCCTTCCTTTTATTGTAAAAGGGCTTATTGACCCCTCATTATAATACAGTATCTGTAGCACCTCGTATATCGCTACAAGGAATAAAGAGGGCGCTACCGCCTTCATCAGATACGCACTGGAAATGGAAAAGGAAAGATTCCTTATGAGCAGCTCTCTTTTCATTCTCGTTTCAGATTCTTGTCACTGTAACCCCTCAAAGCGTTAATACTGTTCGAGGTGAAGATAGCTATGGGACGTGTCAGGAATATGTCCTCTGATATTATGCGATATCCCTATTAGATTTATTTAGGGATAATCGCTCCAGGAGTTAGAATTCTGGATACCTTAAGGTAAAATTCTCTGGGAATATCACTGTAGTCAAATATACCCTAGGAAGCTACCCTTTAGGAACTTCCATCAGGATGACATGGCTACCTCACTCAAAAATAGATGTTTTGCTTCACTCAAAATCTGTTATATATATATATATATATATATATATATATATATATATATATATATATATATATATATATATATATATATATATATATATATATATATATATTTACCCCTGGATTATGATACGTGTTAGTTAGAGAGGAAGTGACCTCTTCTAAAAAGAGCCGGGATTCAGAAATTATGTTATACCTTAGTAATAATGAGTTTCGTTCTGAACTTGTTTTTATTAGATTACTAGGAATAATTTTAGTAACATCCTAAGAAAGTATGTAAACATAAATTTCTTTTATTGCAAAGATCATTACGAGTATTTTGAGTCAGACATTTGGTGAGTTACCACCTGACATTTATCTGTAATACGTACACGAAGTTTGGTAATTAATGGTTAGTTTGTCTTAGAGGTCAGATCTCTCTGGGAGTTCAGCCACAACCGTCCTTAGGAAGGCAAATGAAAATTAAGTTTCCCTCTAGCTCAGATATCTGTTCTCTTCGATATCTATGATGTCTATGATAATATAACTAGGATTGTACTTAAACTGTTCTGAGGTAGTGAAGTGTTAATAACTGTGTAAGCTTAGTGTAAGTTTGTGTTTTAATTGCTCTGACGTGTTAATAACTATGTAATCACAAAAATAATTGGTATATAGTCACTCTGTCTAACTACTCAGTAGTCTGAACTTTAACTTAACCTTTTGTTATGAAATTAAGTTTTACTAAATCATTTGAAAGAATCAAACTGTCTAATTTAGACCCGTGCTCTGCATGTAATAGCTCATAAACCTCATTATTATTTCTTAAATAGAAAACAGTACTGTATTTCTTATGATTTAGTAAAATAACGAGTTGATTGGAATATATAAATTATGTGTTTATGTAATCTGTTAAGTGAAACTACAGCTTGAGATCGCTTTAATGGTACTAGGGATACATTTGTCAGAGTTGTATATATATATATATATATATATATATATATATATATATATATATATATATATATATGTGTGTGTGTGTGTGTGTGTGTGTATATATATATATATATATATATATATATATATATATATATATATATATATGTGTGTGTGTGTGTGTGTGTGTGTGTGCGTGTATATATATATATATATATATATATATATATATATATATATATATATATATATATATATATATATATATATATATATATATTGCCATCAATGACCGATGTCAGGATGCCAGAAAATTTCAAATCAGTCAATCAATCGATATTCTATTTTTTGTAATAAAGTTATATTTATGTAAGGCATACTCATCATTTAATCTGACTTTATTGTATAACTCAGTTCCAGTCTAATCACTATTACTTTTAGAACTAGTTAATTCGTAGACCTAAAAGTTAGGTCATTTCAGATAATTGATTATCGTGATCGACTCTCTGAACTTGTAAAACAAAAATCCAACAAATTTAGCGCAGTTGACTGGGGTTTACGGTGTTATATGATAAATCAGTCAGGATGGCGGAATTAGGGAAACTTATTGAGATTGGACGAGCTCTAGATTATGATGGAAATGAGTTAAGAGACTTTATAAAAAAAAAAAAAGAGAGAAGAAAGTGACAGAGAGAAAGAAGAAGGAAAGAGAAGAAAGACTCTGAGAGGAAAAAAAGAGGAGAAAGAAACTTAGAGAAAAATAAAACAAAAGAGAGAAACAGAGGAAAATTAAAAAAAAAGATAAAAAATAGACAGGAAAAAGAAAGACAAAATTAGAGAATAAACATTAAAATACGAGAGAGAAACGGTAAGAGGAAGGGAAAGAAACAAAAGAAAAGGATGAAAGAAGCAAAAGAAAGGAAAAAGAAGCAGACACAAGAGCAGCTGAAGAAGACTGAAAGGTTGCAGTTGGAAATGGGAAAAAGGAAACTGACGTATAGAACGCGGTTGTCTGTAACTAAAGTACATCTTCCTGAGCTTCCAGTTTTCAATGAAAAGAATGATGACATGGACCCTCATCTACAACGATTCATGGTTTATACAACAGCTGCCGAATGAAAGGTCGAGGTTTGGAGCATAGGGAAAATCACTTAGTATATATCATCAATTGATGCCAGATGAAGCAGTTGATTTTGACTCTTAGAATGCTTTGTTAAAAGGATTTAAATGCACTGCAGAAAGATTCCGAAGTAAGTTTCGAAACTGTACACATCACAAGGGGGATACTGCGTTGTGGTGGCCGATGTGGTAGTGTCCCTGACTGGTGATCGCCAGACTGGGGTTCGATTCCCGCTCAAAATTCGTTAGTTCCGTTGGTCACTGCATACTCATCATCCTTGTGAGCTAAGGATGCGGGGTTTTGGGGAGCCTATAAGTATATATGCTGAGTCATCAGCAGCCATTGCCTGGCCCTTCTTTAGCTTGAGTGAAGAGGGGGCTTGGGCTCTGACCATATGTATATATAGCCAGTCTCTAGGGATTGTCCTGCTTTTCAGGGCAATACCACTGTTCCTTGCCTCTGCTATTCATGAGCGGCCTTTAAAACCTTTAACAATTTGCCGGCAATAGGAAGAATTTTTTTTGAACGTTGATTGGAAATGGACGAGTTAAACTACGGTATGTAATTTAAAAAGATTTATTGTTTTGTGAAAAATTTTATACTGCATGTGATCATCAAGTAAGTTTTTCTTGAAAGAAAAAACTTAAATCTTTGGCTGAAATTGTTGAAACTGCAGACTTGTATGGTAAGACCCATGCACCAGTTCAAGGCAGGAATTTTACGAGACCTGAATAGACATGCTAGATCAATATGGTTCCTATGACCAAAACCTGGCCATAAAGCAGTTGGCTGCTATTCCAAAGGAGATGCTGCCAGAATGACGAATAGCTGCTGCTGCTGTTACCTCTAAATTAATGAAAACGAAAACTAAAATGGCTACTTGTACTATCGAAGTAAATTCAGTAGATTTGGTAACAAGGGATGCATTTTGAAAGATGGTTAGGGATTCAAAGTAGTACGTGGTGCTACATTTTCAGCAGATATTGGTAGATTCAAAACAGTAATGGGTATGGTAGTAGGTCATCAAGTGCTAACCATGAGGGATGGTGGATGTATATCCGTACTGGAGAAGAAAGGCTGCTTAAAAATTCAACAGAAATACGGTAGATGCCGTAATGGCAAACTCTATGGTATATTGTTGGCCGGAAACTGATATTGAGTTAAAAGTTCCAAACTTTGTAGATAAAGTAATAGCTATATGACTAGGTACTCCCCTTTATCATTGGCGATATTCCTACTTCTTCCAATGTTTGAAAACCAGAATCTGAAAAGTGTGAATGTTTGAAAACCAGAATCTGAAAAGTGTGCTGTTATAACCCTAAGTCAGGGACGTTGCCAAAATTCAAAGTGGCTGAACTCAATCATATGTGACAAGATAAAGAAATCTGTGATCTTCAGAAGAAAGATGAATCGTTAAACAATGTAAGACAGTATGCTGATGAAGGAAGACTGTTTACCCATAGGAAGTCCAAAGAAGTCTCCCAAATCCTTGCAAAGAGTAGAAAACTCTATAGGATATCACTATTAGGAGGCAGTCAGAAGGATCAGGTTATTGTATGTCAGTTGTATAGTGAAGCTGTGATGAATTTAGCCCATGCAAATATAATGGGTGGAAATTCTGGTATGGGTAAAATACAAGGAAGAATATCAAGTAAGTCTTGTGACATATGCCAAAAACACAAAATATGGGTAAGGGAAGTTTTACATAAATGACTACAAATAGAGGAGGTATTGTTATTGTAGGTAGTAGGTTGGCCAGGGCACTAGCCACCCATTGAGATACTACCGCTAGAGAGTTATATGGTCCTTTGACTGGCCAGACAGTACTGCATTGGATCCTTCTCTCTATTTACGGTTCACTTTCCCTTTGCCTACACATACACCGAATAGTCTGGCCTATTCTTTACGGATTCTCCTCTGTCCTTATTCACCTGACAACACAGATTACCAAACAATTCTTCTTCACTCAAGGATTAACTACGCACTGTAATTGTCCAGTGGCTACTTTCCTCTTGGTAAGGGTAGAAGAGACTCTTTAGCTATGGTAAGCAGCTCTTCTAGGAGAAGGGCACTCCAAAATCAAACCATTGTTCTCTAGTCTTGGGTAGTACCATAGCCTCTGTACTATGGTCTTCTACTCTCATGGGTTAGAGTTCTTTTGATTTAGGGTACACTTGGGCACACTATTCTATCTCGTTTCTCTTCCTCTTGTTTTGTTAAAGTTTTCATAGTTTATATAGAAAGCATTTATTTAAATGTCATTGTTCTTAAAATATATTATTTTTCCTTGTTTCCTTTCCTCACTGGGCTATTTTCCCTGTTGGGGCCCCTAGGCTTATAGCATCTTGCTTTTCCAACTAGGGGGGTTGTAGCTTAGCAAGTAATAGTGATAATAATAATTTAGCTGTGTAGTTTTGGATCTTGTAGGCTTAATTAAGCCTTGTTCATCAAATGGATTCCGATATATCTTAACAGTCGTGGATTGTAACATTAGGTACCCTAATTGTGTACAATTGACACTTCCAGTGTTGCTGAAGCTTTTTGGAAAATTGTTAGTGGACTGGAATTCCAAGAGAGGTAGTTGCTGACTTTGAAGCCCAATTTACCTTGGATATGATGAAGCAAGTATATAGGCTATTGTTTGTGATGAGGATTAAGAACAACTTAACGGAATTTTAAAAAAGATGTTAAAGATGTGTGCAGAGCAACCCAAGGGAGAACATCAGTACCTAGCACATTTGTAGTTTGCATACGGATATATACCACAGATGATTACGAAGTTTTTGCCATTTGAACTTGCATTTGGTCATACTGTAAGACGACAATTAACAATTATGGGATCTTTGGGAAGACACTGGTGGAAGATTAAAAGAAAGCATCCTATGAATGTGTGATTAAATTCCATGTAGGCACCTTTGCGATGGCAACTGGAGGGTTGAAGAAAGCACAAGACGTTGGTCAACATTATTGCAATCAGAAGGCAACGGACTGGAACCTGGGAAATTTGCTGAAGTTTTACTATTGTTACCTAAAAAGAACAAGCAGTTGTCATAATTGAAGGAACCATTCAATGTAACAAAATGATGCAACAGACGGAATTACGAAATCGACATTAAAGGCGTGACTCTGGAGATATCGCATAATTCTACTGAAGAAGTATTCACCCATAAAACCTGTGATAATATGACGACCTAATCAGCCGCTGTAGTAATTGATGAAGATGACAAGAATCCTAAAAAAAACTGTAAAAGGTGGCGAAACGTGTGTGCAAAAATGCATATTGAATATACTTTAGGTTTTAAAAATTATAGCCGTTTTTTCTTTTAACCAAATATGAGGGAAAGGTTAGAAATAATTACAGTAATATGAATATTAATAGTAGTATTTATATTTATTATTATTTTCATAATTATAAGTTGCTGTTACGCAATTTCTTAAGATCATATATACATATATATCAACCATGTAAATGAAAGGTGATTCTTAATAAACATACAATGATGCATAAAGAAATAATGCTATGTATTTTTAGTACTGTAGAAATTGTTAATGCGAATCAAGAAATCTCGAAGAGTCTAGAAGGCTTAGCAATTACCAGAGGCTATTACGTGAAAGTTAGTGTAGAAGTGACATCTAGAAATAGTTGGAATGAAAAACATTAAGCTATTTATATCTTATCAATAAACAGTTTCTTTACGAAAGTGTTTTTAGTAAAAGATTATGAATAACTTTAGTAACATTCTAGGAAAGTATGTGAACATAAAGTTATTTTATTACAAAGATCCTTACGAGCGTTATTTGTCCGAGGATCGGTGAGGTACCACGTGATAATTAGCTGTAATGAGTACCAGAGATTGAGTATAAAAAGGTTAATTTGGAATATATGTAGGGTACAACTCTCTGGAAGTTCAGCTACGGCCGTCCTTAGATAAGCAAATAAAAGTTAAGTTTCCCTTGGCTCTGATATCTCTGTACTCTTTGATATCTCTGATATCTTCGTCATCTTTGATCTCTATGATAATATAACTTTAACTATGGTTGAATGGTTCTTGAGTAGTAGGTTGGCCAGGGCACCAGCCACCCGTTGAGAAACTACCACTAAAGAGTTATGGCGTCTTTTGACCGGCCAGATAGTACAACACTGGATCCTTCTCTCTGGTTACGGTTCACTTTCCTTTTGCCTGTACACTCACACACCGAATAGTCTGGTCTATTCTTTATATATTCTGCTCTGTCCTCATACACCTGACAACACTGAGATTACCAAACCATTCTTCATACTGCAATGTAATTGTTCAGTGGCCACTTTCCTCTTTGTAAGGGTAGAAGAGACTCTTGAGCTATGGTAAGCAGCTCTTCTAGGAGAAGGACACTCCAAAATCAAACCATTGTTCTCTAACATTGGGTAGTGCCATAGCCTCTGTACCATGGTCTTCCACTGTCTTG
>NC_090729.1:155696643-155701643 GCF_036898095.1 Palaemon carinicauda
TCTGGTTTAAGTAAAGGAGGAACTGTTGCATCTACACCAAAGAGTGCAGATTTAAGGGTAGACCACTATTTATGTTCCTGAGTTGTACCAGAAAGTGTTTCTTTTATGGTTAAATTGTACTCCTTTTCAGTTGAGGCATAAACTCTCTGAGCAAAAGCTCGAAGCTGAGTATAGTTGTTCCAGGTCAAATCTGATCTGTTACCCTTCCAAAGTTGATAGGCCTCCTGCTTCTCCAAAAAAGCACGTCTACAATCATCATTGAACCACGGTTTGTCCTTCACTCGGTACCTTAGCACACGAGAAGGGATACGCCTATCAATTATGTTGACTATATTCTCATTCAAAGGGACAACAGGATCTACACTATTATATAATTGTGACCAATTCAAGCACAAAAGATCATGTAAAATCCCATTCCAGTCTGCTTGGGATTTCATATAAATTTTACAAGAATATGATATATCAGGGACAGGCTGCTCAGTCTTCACTAATAATGAAATCAAGGCATGATCAGATGTCCCGATTGGAGAACCAACCTTACCAGTTATAACGCCAGGGGAGTCAGTGTATACGAGGTCCAAGCAATTACCAGACCTGTGAGTAGCTTCATTTATGATTTGCTCACAGCCTGATTCAGAGGCAAAGTCTAAAGCTCTTAAGCCATGGCGATCGGTAGGAGAGATAGAACTTAACCACTCCCTATGGTGAGCATTAAAATCACCAACAAAGACAAAAGAAGCCTTTCTATCATCTTCTTGCTTAGCCATAATGGTAAGAAGACAATCGAAGATAGAATCATCCATGTCTGGATTCCGGTAGATCGAACATAAATAAAATTTGTTATGCCTGCCACAAACTTTTATTACCTGAATCTCATGACATCCACATTGATAGCAGGACTTATGAGAAGCAGGGTACTCGGTCCTAATATACACCGCCATTCCCCTGGCCCTAGGGATGGCATCACGTTTCAACATTATTGGCTTCTTGAAACCAGTTATAAGGAGCTCAGATGAGTGCCTCATATTAGAAACCAAAGTTTCTGAGCACAAAAGAATATCATACTGTCTGGACGCAACTGTAAGGTCTTGGATATTTGCATGAAGACCACGAATATTGCAATACAGAAGACGACATTGACGAAATCTAGGACGTACTGGTCCCGGATTTCGCTCAATGTCTCCAGACAGCATAAGAATTAATAGAAATAAAAAAGAGACATCATACTTAAAAACTAGATTAACAAGAATTATAACAAAAACAATACGTACAGAATTATAAACAAAGTGATTGATGATACCCATAGACTATAGTAAAAAGTCGGAAAAACTGGTCAACATGGAGGAGCCGATATACCATGCAAGGCTAAATACCCTCCAGGATAGCCACTTCAACTGAAGGGAGGACAGTAAGGATGGTTTTGAGAAGAAAAAGAATCAGAAAAAAGAAAAGACAACCTCTTGATAAACCACCAGGCATCCATGGCCCTTCTATTAAGCCTGCCCAACACACCATTTCAAAAAAACAAGAGGAAGAAAAAAAAATAAGATTGAATAGTGTGCCTGAGTGTACCCTCAAGCAAGAGAACTCCAACCCAAGACAGTGGAAGACCATGGTACAGAGGCTATGGCACTACCCAAGACTAGAGAACAGTGGTTTAATATTGGAGTGTCCTTCTCCTAGAAGAGCTGCTTACCACAGCTAAAGAGTCTCTTCTACCCTTACCAAGAGGAAAGTACACTGAACAAATTGCAGTACAGTAATTGACCCCTTGGGTGAAGAAGTGTTAAGTATCTCATTGTTGTCAGGTGTATGAGGAAAGACGAGAATATGTAAAGAATAGGCCAAACTATTCTGTGTAAGTGTAGGCAAAGAAAAAATAAGCCGTGACCAGAGAGAGGGATCCAATGCATTACTGTCTGGCCAGTCAAAGGATCCAATACCTCTCTAGTGGTAGTATCTCAACGGGTGGCTGGTGCCCTGGCCAACCTACTACCTATAAAACAATAGATAAACTATAAACCTAAGACATTCGTAAAGATAATCAAACCAAAATCGAGGAAACACTAAAGGAAGGAAAAAGCCTCAAATTGATGAAAAGAAAACATGGAACTGGGTGCCAACAGATGTTTGCTTTAAAGGAGGAAAAAGGAAATATTATCCACAATACAAATGGAGTGATAAAAATTACAGGGAATTTCTATACAATGTTATACAATAGTGATATAAGAATTAATTTTACCAATAGAAATAATGAAACACCTGAGCCAGAAAACAAACATAACAGTAGGAAAAGTGAAGAAAGCATTAGAAGGCATGAAGAGAGGCAAAGCTGCAAAAGATAGCCTAACAATTCATTTGATAATATATGAAGATTTCATGGTAGTAAAATTGGCTGAACTCTACACCAAATATCTGCAAGAATGCTCTATACCTACAGCTTGGAAAAACTTTGTCATTATACTAAATCACAAAAAGGGAAACACAAAAGACCTGAGAAATTTCCACCCCATAAGTTTACGCTCCGTAAAGTATAGAATATTTACAAAGATTATATTAGGACAAATAGAGAAACAGCTAGACTTTGATAAACCAGGAGAGCAGGCATGCTTTAGAAGTGGCTATTCAACTATGCCTACTGACCATATCCATGTAATTCACCAGCTAATGGAAAAATTAACAGAATATGACAAGCCACTATGTGTGGCATTTATAGACTATGAGAAAGCTTTGATTCTGTCAAAACATCTGCAGTAATGAAAGCCTATCAATAACAAGGAATAGAAGAACCTTATGTTATAAGACTACATAAGGATAGTGAGAAAACTCCGATTGAGGAGTTGGACAGGGAGACGTAATCTTTCCTAAAATACTCACAGCATGCCTAGAGGAATGATTTAAGAATTTAGCTTGGGAAAATGCTGGAATTAATATTAATGGGGAATACCTTAACAATTTAAGATTTGCAGATGACATAGTTGTGTTTAGTGAATCATGGGAGGAATTGCAAAACATGATAGAAGATTTGAATAGAGAAGGCAGAAACGCAAGACTGAAAATGAATATGAGTAAAACTACGATAATGTTTAATGAAAATGCAGAGATACAAGAAAGTCATGGTCTAGCCTTTAGAGATTTTTAATTAATAAACGTACTTAAGACAGAACAGTGTTTCCCCAAGACACGGGACCAAAATTAAAATGAGGATAACCATAGGTCGGAGAGAATTGGTAAACAATTTTTGAGATAAAGAAAAGTAAAATGCCACTTTCTTTAAAAATTAAAGTATTTAATCAGATCAGATGGTCCTACCAGTATTAACTTATGCATCAGGAACTCGGAGCCTTATCATTACCCTAGAACATAAGCTAGTTACAACTCAAAAAGCTATGGAAAGAATAATAATGGGAATAACAATAAGAGACAGAAAAGGAGCAATATTGATATGAGAGAAAAACTAAAGTAGAGGATATTCTAACACATATGGAAAACAAATGGACGTGGGCAGGACATATAATATGAGTGACAGATAATAGATGGACATTAGAAATAACAGAAGGAAGAGAGGACGATGGATCGACGATCTAAGTAAGTTTTCGGTCGTAGACTACACAGAAAGACCATAAACAGATGCATGTGGAATTATATATGTGAGGCCTTTGTTCTGTAGTGGAATAGTAGCGTCTAATGATGATGATGATGATGATGAGGATGATACACGTATATATATATATATATATATATATATATATATATATATATATATATATATATATATATATATATATATATATATATATATATATATATTTGTGTGTGTGTATATATACATATTTACATCATACATACATATACCAAGGCACTTCCCCCAATTTTGAGGGGTAGCCGACATCAACCAATGAAAAAAAAATTTAAAAATAATAAAAGGGGACCTCTCCTCTCTACGTTCCTCCCAGCCTGACAAGGGACTCAGCCGAGTTCAGCTGGTACTGCTAGGGTGCCACAGCCCAACCTCCCCCGTTATCCACCACAGATGAAGCTTCATAACGCTGAATCCCCTACTGCTGCTACCTCCGCGGTCATCTGAGGCACCGGAGGAAGCATCAGGGCCTACCGGAACTGAGTCACAATCGCTCGTCATTCATTCCTATTCCTAGCACGCTCTCTTGCCTCTCTCACATCTATCCTCCTATCACCCAGAGCTTTCTTCACTCCATCCATCCACCCAAACCTTGGCCTTCCTCTTGTACTTCTCCCATCAACTCTTGCATTCATCACCTTCTTTAGCAGACAGCCATTTTCCATTCTCTCAACATGGCCAAACCACCTCAACACATTCATATCCACTCTAGCTGGTAACTCATTTCTTACACCCGTTCTCACCCTCACCACTTTGTTCCTAACCCTATCTACTCGAGATACACCAGCCATACTCCTTAAAAACTTCATCTCAAACACATTCAATTTCTGTCTCTCCGTCACTTTCATTCCCCACAACTCCAATCCATACATCACAGATGATACAATCACTTTCTCATATAGAACTCTCTTTACATTCATGCCCAACCCTCTATTTTTTACTACTCCCTTAGCTGCCCCAACACTTTGCCACCTTCATTCACTTTCTGATGTACATCTGCTTCCACTGCACCATTTGCTGCAACAACAGACCCCAAGTACTTGAACTGATCCACCTCCTCAAATAACTCTCAATTCAACATGACATTCAACCTTGCACCACCTTCCCTTCTCGTACATCTCATAACCTTACTCTTACCCACATTAACTCTCAACTTCCTTCTCTCACACACCCTTCCAAATTCTGTCACTAATCGGACAAGCTTCTCTTCCGTGTTTGCAACCAGTACAGTATCATCCGCAAACAACAACTGATTTACCTCCCATGCATGGTCATTCTCGTCTACCAGTTTTAATCCTCGTCCAAGCACTCAAGCATTCACCTCTCTCACCACTCCATCAACATACAAGTTAAACAACCA
>NC_090729.1:155706643-155711643 GCF_036898095.1 Palaemon carinicauda
TCATGAAGTACCTAATCATAAATTACGGTCATTATATTAGACATCGTGGTTATCAAACGACACGTTGCATATGATTTCCATTTGTGATTAGTTATCAACTATGCCATATGTTCATATGCAACTTTATGAAAATTATATTTATGAAAAATTCTAACTTATATAGAGAAAGGAAATATGTCAATAACTGCACGGAGTAATCAATGAAATAAAATCCTGTTTGTTAAAATCATAAATATCTATTAACACTTTTAAGAAAAATTTCCATTCGCACTTTCCCTTCTTAATACGGCTGAGCTCGATGCATATGCCTCGCGCTCACATTTTCTCTACTTAAAAAAAAAATAGTGATTATTGAACACCGGTGTAATCAGGAACCCTACTTTGAGATCATTACCTGGCAACATAAGAGAATATTCTCCCAGCAATTAAATCTTCTTCTACGTTCTAATTTCGCTAAACTTGGGCTTCAAAGGCAATTAGGGGAAAATATAAAAAAAAAAAAACAAGTATGACGATGAACTCGGAGGGGGGGGGGGGATCTCCCAAGATAATATTCAGCTGCTTTTATAGCCACTTCGCTGCAGCTCGTAAGAGAAGGGGAATACAAAACGCCTTCCTTCTATTACACGAGCGAATTTCAGTCGTTATATTTGTTTATTAACCTGTTTACTCCAAATGGATTCTTAATGAGGCACGTGAAATCGAAAAAACTCTGGTCGAGGGTGGAGCATACATATACTAATACTAGCTCACACACATTACACATATACAGATACATGCAGATACACACACACACACATACACATACAGTATATATATATATATATATATATATATATATATATATATATATATATATGTGTGTGTGTGTGTGTGTGTGTGTGTGTGTATTTATATGTGTGTGCGTGTGTGTTTGTGTCTGTGTGTCTGTGTTTGTGTATGTACTTATCTCCATATAAACATTGTGCGCGTGTGTTGGGGTGTGGATGAGTTTGATGTATATACGTATGTTTGTATTTGCGTAGGTACGTCTATAGGTGGTTGATTGGTTAGGTCGGTTTAGATTTAAGCCAGGATTAGCCGTTGCACAAAAGCGAAAACTTAAATAAATAGTCAAGTGGCCTGCTGTGGACCCCTGGACTTGGTTCTGCTAAGCGACATGAGTGTATTTGCGTGTGCACGCATTCGAATGTGTTCAATTTATTTATGATTTCATGTCAAGACTATTTCCGAGAAGGTTTGTGGATAATCTATATTCTACATTAGTGAATGAAATATAAACAAGAACGTATTGGTCATCATTTGTTAATCCATTAACTATGTGCTGCATTAAAGCCCCTCTTTAAGGAAAGGAATGTATAAGCTAAAATATTTTCTATGAATTATTCCTCTCGAATCTGTCTCTTTATTATTATTATTATTATTATTATTATTATTATTATTATTATTATTAAATGCTAAGCTACAACCCTAGTTGGAAAAGCAGGAGGCTATAAGCCCAGGGGCCCCAACAGGGAAAATAGCCCAGTGAGGAAAGGAAATAAAGAAAAATAAAATATTTTAAGTATAGTAACAACATTAAAATAAATATTTCCTATAAAACTATAAAAAACTTTAACAAAACAAGAGGAAGAGAAACGAGATAGAATAGTGTGCCCGAGTGTACCCTCAAGCAAGAAAACTCTAACCCAAGACAGTAGAAGACCATGGTACAGAGGTTATGGCACTGCCCGAAACTAGAGAACAATGGTTTGATTTTGGAGTGTCCTTCTCCTAGAAGAGCTGCTTACCATAGCTGAAGAGTCTCTTCTACCCTTACCAAGAGGAAAGTAGTCATTGAACAATTACAGTCCAGCAGTTAACCCCTTGGGTGAAGAAGAATTGTTTGGCAATCTCAGTGTTGTCAGGTGTATGAGGACAGAGGAGAATCTGTAAAGAATAGGCCAGACTATTCGTTGTCTGTGTAGACAAAGGGAAAGAACCGTAACCGGAGAGAAGGGTCCTATGTAGTACTGTCTGGCCAGTCAAAGGACCCCATAACTCTCTGGCGGTAGTATCTCTTCGACTGAAGGGGTGTTTACTTATCATGCTTCTTTGTTTGTTTGTTTGTTTGTTTTATTTCCTTCGCTCTGCTTGTGTTCCAGGAAAAGTTAAGAAAGAAAACACTTGTTTAGAACGAGCTGAAAGTTAAAAAACTTAGAAATAGGAATAGATTAAAAACATATATATTTTTAAAAAGAAATATACATTTACAATTCTTACTGTTTATATTATCGTATATAAATCTTGATATATTTCGCTCTACAAACTCACAAAAGTATAAACTGAAGGTTTATTTTCCTCAAACATGATTATAAACGTTGAAGTTAAGAATAAAACGCAATGTTTGAATGTTAGATAAACTTATGTCAGACATGTAGACAACTGATGTTTCTAAATCAATTAAAGCTCAAGTCAAAGTAGGTGAACATAATATGAATGAAATTTAATGCCATGTCTGTTTGATAATTCGGTAGAAGTAAATGAAAAACTGAGATAAACAAACAAAAAACTATTAGATCGACTGATATAAATCTCAGTCGAGGGAAAGGCCAATACCAAATTCAAAATCCATACCAAAGGATAAAGATTGACCTCTGGATTTGCAATTAATTTGAACGAAACAAAAAAAAAATCCGTTATCTAAAAAAGAGTCTGGAGATGAAAGTATAATCTGCTAAAACTGATATGCCAGTTTCCAATTAGTAATTTTTTGCCTTGTTACATGAATTGTAATCTTTATTCGGAGATTTAGCATGTAGACATTCGCAATTTAAAAAAAAAAAAAAAAAAAAAATAAAATAAAAAAAATAAAAAATAAATAAATAAATAAAATAAAAAACCGCTTGGATAATTTACTGCTTGAATGACAGTTGCCAAGGTTTAGACCAATTACAGAGTCATTTATTGTCTGTCTTAACCAGGTATGAAATTGATTGATCAATTCCTTACTTAGAAATAGATCTTATTTAATTTTCAGCAATTAATAAAGGTTATATTAACAACAACAGTCAAGGTCTAATAGTGGAGAGGGTTGAGTTCAATGCGTAAAAATGGATTATAATGAAATGGAGAAAAATGCTCTAATAAAAAATTTGTAGTAATCTTATCAAACATATAAAAGAAATACAAAACGTTTTAACGATCAAACTAAGAAATACAAAGGGGTCCCAGTATTAACAAGTTGTAATTCAAACGGTTGTTATCACTGATGCAATTATAAGATTTAAACGAAACGATTATAACTCGCACAATTTCAAAATCTTGTGAGGGGAAAGGATATTACTCACGCAATTCTAAACTTATACATATTTCTTTTAATTCCTCTCATAGTAATGTTGCTACTAGGTATCATCATCATCATCTACGCCTATTGACGCAAAGGGCCTCGGTTAGATTTCGCCAGTCGTCTCTATCTTGAACTTTTAAGTCAATATTTCTCCACTCATCATCTACTTCACGCTTCATAGTCCTCAGCTATGTAGATCTGGGTCTATGGAAGGTCTATGGATAGCTGCTGTAAATACCTTAGCATTAATAACAATACCTCATTAATCATTTCCTGGAACGACCAATCACCAATGAAGAACATACAAGGCATTGTTTGCAGTGATTTACTTAAACTTTCAGAACTGTAAGCTATTTAGTAATTTGAGGATTACCTCAACATGTAAGGAGCTTGATAATTGATATTTTCCATTGCTGTCATTCAGGCTGTTCTCCAACATAATTAGGTGGTGATGTAAAAATCACTTTGAAGAAAAAAAGTAGTATATGAGTAGTTCCAAGACTTAATAATCTTGTTACTTTGTTTGTAATATCTTACGAATATAAGAACAAATAAATTATATATATATATATATATATATATATATATATATATATATATATATATATATATATATATATATATATATATATATATATATATCTATATATATATATATATATATATATATATATATATATATATATATATATATATATATATATATATATATATATATATACATATATATATATATATATATATATATATATATATATATATATATATATATATATATATATATATATATATACTAGTGTACCAGAACCGTCAAAAATGATGTAAAAGTATATAGATAAATATGTACATACACTCACACGTATGCACATATTCAACCCTTCCCAACCCCTCCCCCTTTCTTAACTACAACCTGCTGGTTCGGCAATTAAGCGTGAAGCGTAGCAGGAAAGAAATACACACATACACACACGCAAACACACACACACGCAAACATACACACACACCCACACACACACACACACACACACATATATATATATATATATATATATATATATATATATATATATATATATATATATATATATATATATATATATATATATATATATATAAAGAGAGAGAGAGAGAGAGAGAGAGAGAGAGAGAGAGAGAGAGAGAGAGAAGGTCAACCACTTGCTTTTAACTATTTAAGGGAGATTTGTGTGTGTGTGTGTCTGCGTCAAGGCGTGGTATTTTATCTGATGAAAGGTGTAATTTCAAATACTGTGATCTTTCAGTAACATATCTAACGTTTGATATGAGGCTACTACCCACTTATTTTGGCTCAAAGACTGTCAAAGGAGCTTATATAGTGAATACTACACACGACATTATTCCGTGATCATGACCCGTGCAAATATGCAGATCAGATCTGAATTGTTTAACCTCGCTAATGCGAGCAACACTGTGTACCTTCAAGAAATGAAAGCGTAGTTAAGGTTAAATTACCATATTTTCCTATCGACATAACTCAGTAAGTAAACTGTTTTCGGATACAGCTGCTTAGCAATTTACAAGTCATTAAAGTGGGCCTAATGTGCGTATAATTTTAGAATCAAACGGTGTATGGAAAACTGAAGTCGTCAATTAAACGCTTTTTGTGACGCTTTGGAGATATAAATAACAAAGG